>NC_140139.1:8320101-8446321 GCF_964035555.1 Netta rufina
CCACACTTTTCTGATTGTGGCCCCACATGGCTCTTTAAGTCCTCAGAGACAGCTCACCAGATGCCAATCAATCCCACCGCAACCTTATCGTTTTTAGTTGCAGAGTCCCACACCTTGACCTCTATTTAGTCCCATATTTCATATCATAAACTTTCTGATTGTTAATAAAGGGAATAAGCTGTAAGTTTACCTGGACAGTCTTTGTTTTTAAGGACGTATGATTCCTCATAATGTGCAACTGTTTCCTAGTGAGCGACAGTTGTGTGCGTGGGTCCACTTCTCTCAGCTTGAGCTTCTTCCCAGCTCCGGTGCGCCTGTATCCATTGACTTTCTGTACGAGCTTCTCTGAGCAGTTTGCTGAGTTTGGCCGAACCTATCTTCATGAGGCAATCAATGTCCCTGTTCTTGTCCTGGTCCCTGTTCTGCTAGCCTGTTCCTTTTCATTCATTCTTTCTACTTCTTTATTAATCACATAACTTCATTATATCATGTTGTCTGTTTTTTTTTGTTTTTTTTTCATCTCGAGTACAGGCTTCTCTTATACCCTTCACCCCACAGCAGTCCTTTTTAAAAACAACTTTTCATTTATCAAACAACTTTGCCCGGCAACTGCAAACACCCAGTAACTTCCATGCCTTAATGGCTGGAGAACAAGCAACCCTGAGACTGCATGGTGTCTCCTGAATCACCCTTCTTTGTTCCCTCTAAACTCTTTTATATTCCCGATGGCCTCATCGTTAAGAGTCTGATGTTCCCATCAACCACGGGGCTTGCTGACCCCCCATGACCACACTCCCACATCTCCCCCGTTCTTTATTAATATTATTGCTCCATATATCACAGGGCATATGATTCCCCATATCGCGCAACTGCTTACCTTCGGCCAGCGAGCAGCAGTTGTGTGCACGGGTCTGCTTCTGTCAGCTTGAGCTTCCTTCCAGCTCCGTTGTGCCTATTTCCATCGACTTTCAATACGAGCATCTTTCCAGCTCCAGTGCACCTATTTCCATTGACTTTCCCTACGAGCTTCTCGGAGCGGTTTGCTGAGTTTGGCCAAACCTACCTTCATGAGGCGATCAATATCCCTGTTCCTGTCCTGGTCCCTGTTCTGCTAGCTTGTTCCCATTCATTCCTTTTTTGGTTTTGTCCCTGTTCTTTTAGCCTGTTCCTGTTCTTCAGGTCCCTGTTCGGGTGCCATCTGTAGGATAATGACCACGCGGACACCAGGGTTCTTTTAGGATCAGTAACTGCTACTTCTTTATTGATGACATAACTTCAATTCTCTCTTATTGAGTGCCGAACTCCATCTCTCTTATCGAGAGCATAACTTCATTATCCATGTTGCAACCCCGTATTGAGGACAGGCTCCCTTCTTATACCAGCAACTTCCATGCCTTAACGGCTGGAGAACAAGAAACAGGACATGGCAAGGCATCTCCTGAATCACCTTTCTTTGTTCCCTCTAAACTCTTTACATTCCTCCTGGACTCATCGTTAAGAGTCTGATGTTATCACCAAACATGGGGCTTGTCAACCCCCATGGCCACACTCCCACAATTACAGATCCACAGATGTCTATGGTAAGCAGTGTATGTAAAGCTTCCATGTAAATCAATGTGTGTTATAGCATTTTTTGAGAAGTTTTCAGAAATTGAGATAAGTTTGTCATATCGCTATTTGCAGCAGTTCAAAATTTCACTGGAAAGATGTATTTGACCAGCTGAAAAATATGCTGGTGTGTTTTTTGTTGTTGTTGTTGTTGTTTTTTTGTTTGTTTTTTTTTTGCTGCTTCTGGTAGATTTAAGATACCAGAAGTGATTTAATGCTGATGGTGCTTCTCTTCGTTTCCATACCTAATGTGCTTGATTCTGAAGTGTAGGAAAGCAAAGTAGGGGGCTTATTAGTAGAGGGGAGAGGGAAGGAATATAAGAAAAGAAGGAGCTGAAGAAGAGAGAAATCAAGTATAGAAGAAAGTGCAGTAACTCTTGGTCACTTCATGTGTTAAAATATTTTCTCCCTATGCTCTCTTGTATTTTGTTGTTCATGTAGACAGTGCCTAAATACAGTTCTAGAAAAGATTTCTATTATTGTGAATGCCAATTCAGAGAGACTGGTATTGGCAGCTTTGGGAACCTTAATGTAAGTGGGCTTCTTACTGGCAACACTATTTGAGCACTGTATAATCTAACACTGCAAGGGCAAATCTGACAATGCTGAAAACTGCCTTGGCTGCTGAAATCTTGTTGACACTGTCGCTCCTATTGTGACTCCTACTGTTGCTAACATGGTATTACTAGTGGGAAAACATTTTGAGAATGTTTTCCTTGCATACAAAGCTTTATACTGCAAACATCCTAAAAATGTTTTCAAAGTGGCTAGCACGTTTAGTGCTGTCTAAATCACAGATGCATTGACTGAAACACTTGCATTCTGCAGCAATTCACCAAAAAGTAATATAGGGCTTGTAAATCGAGTGAAGTTAAATAAAATAAAACTTCAACAACCCTTAATTTAAGGAGTAAAAGCATATTGTTGAAGGAGTATCTTGTGAAACAGCAATGACAAATAATAATCCAGAAGATGCTGCAGCTTTAGATGTGAATTTTAATTGTCATGCATTATTTAAGACACTGGTGAGTTTTTGCTAAGTGTTTCCACCTCAGTAGTAACTTTCTCTCAAGTTTAAATAATTATAAATATTGACTTACTGTGGTGGTTTAACCCGGCCAGCAGCTAAACACCATACAGCCATTCGCTCACCCTCCCCCCCTCCCTCTCTGGGACGGGGAAGAGAAATGGAAAGTGAAGCCCGTGAGTTGAGATAAAGACAGTTTAATAAGACAGGAAAATAATAATAATAACAATAATAATAATAATACAATGGTGATAATAGTACTACTACTAATAATGTGTACAAACAAGTGATGCACAATGCAATTGCTCACCACCCGCTGTTGGGAATTGGCATAATTGTTCGATCTAAGCTTGCTTTAAGCAACCAGGGGTAGGCCTTAGAAATCTCAGGGCCTGCTGTAGCTGAGCAAACCAAGCTGCCAGAGTAACTGTGAGAAGCTCCCACTGCAATGACTCCCACATCACCCAATTAAGGAACTCAGATAATATTGTTATCAGCAGCTGGCCTCAAGGACTAGGTCTACGTGACCGTTAAGCACAAAGGGGGTTGTTTTCCTAACTTCTAATCAAAAGGGGGGTTCTTTTCCTGCAGGTGGTGTTATTTTCTTAACGGTTTGTCTGAGTGCTTTTGACCAATAATCTTGTGTGAAACACTGTCCACCCCTGTAAAATTCACTATAAAAGTTGGGCTATTCGGGCAATAAAATGGAGCAGCATGATCTGACTCAGCTGGTGTCTGTCGTGCTTTCGTCCGTGCTTCGCAACAACCCGCTGACCGATGCCCAGCCTAACCCCGAGCAGACCGGCCCCCCTCCCCCGGCTAGCCACCCCTATATATTGTTTAGCATGACGTCAGATGGTATGGAATACCCCTTTGGCTAGTTTGGGTCACCTGTCCTGGGTCTGTCTCCTCCCAGCTCTTGCTGCCTTGCAGCCTGCCCGTTGGCAGGACAGACCAAGAAGCTGAGATGTCCTTGGCTTAGTATAAGCACTGCTCTGCAACAATTAAAACATCGGGGTGTTATCAGCACTCTTCTCATCCCCCATTCCCCTGCGCCGCTCGAGGGGAGGAGGTGGAAGAGGGTGGATGGGGGGGAAGGTGCTTTTGGTTTCTTTCCTTTGTTTCTCACTTCTCTAGCTTGTTAGTAATGAGCAATAAATCTTACTATCTCCTTATGCTGAGTCTGTTTTACCCGTTACAATAATTATTGCGTGATTTTCTCGTCCTTATCTCAACCTTTGAGCCCTTTTCACATATTTTCTCCCCATTCCTCTTTGAGGAGGGGGAGTGAGAGAGCGGCTGTGGTGGAGCTTGGCTGCCCACTCGAGCAGAACCACAACAGCTTATAGCTCGATGGCATTACAGTACATTGGGCACCGGTGTCTACTAAAGCCTTGTACTTCTGTGCGTCTGACGTGCCAGGCCATCGAATCCACACAGTCCAATAAACTCGATTGTCCCTTTCCTCCCCCTGGCTGGAGGCAGGGCCCCCCTAATCCTGGTCAGAATCTTCTTCGTTTGTGTGTTTGAAGGACTATCTGATGGAAGTTGGAGCAGCAAACTTTTCAGAGAATCCCTTTTTCCCGATTGTTTCCTTTTGCATACCCTTGCCTCTAGGGTCGCGGTAGATTTTCCATCCCATTTTCTCATGTCCTCTCCATGGTCTCGTAAGTAAAACCACAGGGTGGCACGGGGTGAGTACCAACCATATCACTTCCTTGTGCAGATGAATGCCTACCCCTGATAGCTGAGACACTGCTCTGTACAGGTGCGGAGGAGAATAATCTCTCTTCAAGTTGGTGAACCTTTTCAGAAAGTTTCTCCCAAGTGTTCTCTTTTGGTCGGTGGGCACTGGTTGGTTCAGGTGGGGAGGAAGATAGATTCTCTTTAAGTTGGTGGAACTCTTCAGAAAGTTTCTCCACAGCTGAGACGCAGGCCTGTAAGGAAGAGGAGAGACTTTCTTCGTACTGCCGGAGTTGTTTAGCCACTTCATCCACTGTGGGTTCCTCATCCTCTTTCCAGGCCATTACTGCCAATGAGCTGGCATATGATGATGGTGCACTCCGTACAAACTTCCGCCACATGGGTCGTGTACACCTGACTTCATCTGGATCTTTGGATGTTTGTCTGAGGTCTGGGTCCTCATAAATCACTTCCCGTACGGCTAATTCCCTCAGGTACTGGATTCCCTTCTCCATAGCGGTCCACTTGCCTGGTAGACATACAAGTTCTTCCTTGAAGGGATACCTTTCCCTCACAGCTGAGAGGAGACGCCTCCAGAGGCTGTGAGATTGTGCTCCATCTGCAATTGCTTTGTCAATGCCTGCGTCTCTAGCAAGGTGTCCCAGCACCGGAGCAGCCAGGTGACAAGCTGCTCACCTATACAGCGACCAAAATCTTTTCACACATCTCATAGCTCACGCTGGTATAGGTTTCGGGTAGTTACTGTTGATTTTTCGGCATCCTCATCTTCTTCCTCCTGAATCCCTGATGGCCCAGCATCGTCGTCTCTATATCTAGATTTGGCAGAAGACTCTCTGCGTTCTAAATGACCTGAATCTCTATACCATTTTTCACCTTCTCTACAGGGGCAACTTGCACTGCTACAGCTCGTTTCTCTGACCCAGCTACAGCGTCTGCCACAGGGGTTGGAATACCCACTGCAGGGTCAACTTGCACTGCTACAGCTCGTTTCTCTAACCCAGCCACAGGAGCTGGAGTGGCTGCAGGAGCTGGAGCTGGAGCAGCTGCAGGAACTGGATTTGGAGCAGCTGCAGGAGCTGGAGTGGCTGCAGGAACTGGAACTGGAGCGTCTGCAGGAACTAGAACTGGAGCGGCTGCAGGAGCTGGAGCGGCTGCAGGAACTGGAACTGGAGTGGCTGCAGGAACTGGAGCTGGAGCAGCTGCAGGAGCTGGAACTGGAGCGGCTGCAGAGTCCACCATAGGGGTCACAATGGCCGTTGGATCTGTCACAGGGCTTGGAGTGGCCGCAGGGTCTGTCACTAAGTTGATAGCAGTATCAATGGCAGCTCGATAGGCATGAGCCAGGCCCCAGCACGTTACAATGATTTGTGTTACTTTGGAACTTCCCGAATCATGACACCTTTTATTCAAGCATTCTGCCAGTTTTTTAGGATTTTGCAGTTGTTCAGGGGTGAATTTCCAAAACACTGGGGGTGCCCACTGCTCTAGGTGCCTGCCCATATCCTCCCATACTCCCTGCCACCCACAACTATACTGCCTCCGGGCAGATCTCCGGATGAGCTTCCTAAGTAGTTGTTTAACTTTAAGCAAAACCCGAAGCACATTCAGGAGGCATAACAACAAGACCATGCTGGTCTCAGTATCCCAAGTATATTCAATATCTTGGAGAGCTATTGTAACAACCTTGGAGGATAAGAGGATGGTGAAGGAGAAAGGGAGAGTGATCGAGTAAGAAAAAATATCTTCCCCTTTCCCCTCCACAGATTGACTCCCTGATGAAAAAAGGCAACAGATATAATTGCTAATAGTTTCCGAGATACGGTTTCCAAAGTATAGAGTCGACGATGTTACTGAGTACAAATACCAAGTTAGAGTCATGGCCAGTTATTTCATCGTCTCATAAGCCACTGTTACAACACACAGTACCATAATGGTCTGAAACCAGGGCCCGGAGAGGATAAACAACATGACAGAGATCACATACAGAAAATAATGTGCTATAATACTCAATTTGGAAAACAGGTGCAGCAGAGTTGAGATTAAAGCAATCAGCATTATGACAAGTGACTATTAAGCAGGTCTAATACTTACACCAATTTTAGTTTAACACACTCTGGTCAGATCTGCCGTTATCTCAACCTTTCGTGCCCCACGTTGGGCTCCAAAAAGACTGTGGTGGTTTAACCTGGCCGGCAGCTAAGCACCACACAACCATTCGCTCACCCTCCCCCCTCCCTCTCTGGGACGGGGGAGAGAAATGGAAAGTGAAGCCCGTGAGTTGAGATAAAGACAGTTTAATAAGACAGGAAAATAATAATAATAATAATAATAATAGCAATAATAATAATAATAATAATACAATGTTGATAATAGTACTACTAATAATAATGTGTACTAACAAGTGATGCACAATGCAATTGCTCACCACCCCCTGACCAATGCCCAGCCTAACCCCGAGCAGTCCGGCCCCCCTCCCCCCAGCTAGCCACCCCTATATATTGTTTAGCATGACGTCAGATGGTATGGAATACCCCTTTGGCTAGTTTGGGTCACCTGTCCTGGGTCTGTCCCCTCCCAGCTCTTGCTGCCTTGCAGCCTGCCCGTTGGCAAGACAGAGCAAGAAGCTGAGACGTCCTTGGCTTAGTATAAGCACTGCTCTGCAACAATTAAAACATCGGGGTGTTATCAGCACTCTTCTCATCCTAAGCCAAAACATAGCATTCTACCAGCTTCTAGGAAGAAAATTAACTCTGTTCTAACTGAAACCAGGACACTTACCCTCTGCATTTAGGAGAACTTAGTAGAAAGCAAACTTCACGAGCTTGCTTGAAGTTTAGCAAGTGGACCTTCTGATCATGATCTGAAGCCTAATGCAGCTACTCAGTATCAAGTTAATGTAAGTCAGTCATGTGCTGATTAAATTTGAAGTTACTAGGTAGCTTGGTATTAATATGTAGTGACAACTTGAGGAAAATATTTCATCTCACTTTAAAGAAAATCATTTATAAAAGTTGTTTGTTACACAGTTATATGGGTCCAGAAATGAGCAGAATGTACTTGCTTTTTTACCTATTGCTGCAGTGTTGGTTGGATAAGAATACATATTGTACATATATGTTGGTGTTGATGGTAGTCTTAAAAATAACTGCTTATGTTTGCCTACACTGCCAGTTCATTCCACATAACTGAGGAGCATCACCATTATAGCATTAGAAATTTGTGTTGTTGGAAAGCTTTTTTCTAGATGTTTTTGTCTCATAGGTGTTTTGTCACATTATAGTCTGTTAACTTGGTGATTGCGCCTGCTTTTATGTTTTAAACTCACTTTCTGATTTTGTGTCTAATAAATCATAGTGAGTTATCCACCAACAAAGCAGCTGATGTATGAGGAACAGGATCTAGTTTGGAAATTCTGATATTACCTTACTAATCAGGAGAAGGTAAGTTGATTAATTATTTGAGGGGATTTATTAATGCAGGAAGCATTTCATCTGGCTCTGATTTTTACAATGTTCTGTCCTTGTAGATACAGAGCTTCAGTGTCTTCGTTATTAAAGATTATTTTATCCTTTTCTATAATCATACTGATTTAAAAATTAAAGACCATAGTTTTCCCTTTCAAATTCTAACAACTGACTATTATTGCAGCAGTCTCTACAAAACCTGAGTGACAGCTTAAAATACTAGTGGTGCCAATTCGTCTTCAGCGAAGAATAATGATTAAAAAACACTTGTCCATCCCTTTTAGACAAGGGTTAGTGTTACCAGAATATGTAACAGAGCACCAAAAGCCCAAAGTATATTAAATAATCATCCAGCAGTAAATACTTTTGTGTCATTGTAATGGTGGTAGAGCAGTAATCACTGACTTTACATTTACTTAAAGATAACTACAGTTTTGAAAGATGTATTAAAATACTTCAAATTGTGTTGTCACTTATATCAGTAAAGCTCCACAGGTCTGTGCTTATGTAAACATAGTCTCAATCTAGTTCTGCCTGTACTGGGTCTGGCTGGAATGTTAACCTTCCCGGCAGCAGCCCATTCAGTGCCGTACTCTGTACTTGTAGCTGGAACAGCAGTGTTATCACACCAGTGTTGTGTCTACTGCTGAGCAGCAGTGGCACAGCATTGGGCCTTTCTCTAACCCTCCTAGGGGGTGGGCAAAAAGTGAGGAGAGAAACATCACTAGGGCAGCTGACCTAAACCAATCAAAGGGATATTCCATACCATGTGATGTCACACTCAGCAATAAAAGGTGGAAACAGGAAGAAGAGGGGAGGGGTGGGCTCTCGTTGAGAAGACGTCGGTCCTCCTCTCGAACACCGGCTGCGTGCGTTGAGGCCTTGCTTCAAGGACGTGGTCAATCATCGCTCATTTGTGGGAAGTAGAGAGTAATTTCTTTCCTCTGCACTTCCATATCGCTTTCATTTATTTTGTTTGTTTGTTTTCCTCCCTTTTTCCCCTTTTCCCTTTTACTTCCCCTTAGTTAAATTGTTTAGTTCATGGTAGTCTTTATTTAATTATTATAATTATTTCCCTTTAATTAAATTATCCTTATCTCAACCCGTGAGTTGTTCTTTGCTTTACTTCTCCCCCTCCTCATCTAAAGGAGGGGGAGTGAGAGAGCGGTTGTGGGGTTTAGCTGCCCAGCACGGTAAAACCACCACACTGCCTTAACTTTTAACTTTTAATTTCAGAAATAGATTTGTTTGTACCAGGTTTCAGTTGCTGAATTGTCTGATCTTTCATTTTAGGCCTTGACAAATTTTTTGAAGTGTTTCAACTGGGACCTACCTCAAGAGGCAAAGCAAGTACTGAAGCTACTGGGCAAATGGAAGCCCATGGACGTGGAAGACTCTCTAGAACTTCTGTCATCTCACTTCACCAATCCAACAGTTCGACGATATGCTGTTGCTAGGCTTCAGCAGGATATTCACTGTTCTGTGAGTACATGTGGAAGTTAGCTGAAGTTTCAGGGAAGTATCAGGTCTTGGTGCACAGAGGATTTTTTGTCTTATCAAGTACTTAAAATATTTGCTACATTTAAGTGATAACAGCAATGGAGAAGTTTAAAACAAAATTTAAAATTTAAATTTTAAAATTTAAAACAAAAATCCACTGTTATGCTCTTTACTAAAACCACTTTATGGAGGGAAGTTTGCAACATTAATTGCTATTATTTAATACCCACTGATAATTGCCTTAGCTTGAACAGTCAGTGATAGTTCTTTTTTTGTCATGTTGAAGCAACCCTATGTTCTCCCCACAAACCAGTGATAAATTTTGAATGTTAACTTGCATACAATTATGCTGCACTTGAGTAGTCTACTAAAAGATTTCCAACAAAACTGCCTGGTAGATTGAAGCAGTATATCGCCATTTACTTTTTGAAGAAATAAGGTCTTTCTAATTGTATACAGATTAGAATGTTATGATGTGTGATTTGTGAATAGAGCTCATTCAATAGTTGCTAATCTTCAACATATTAATTATGTATTTTGTTTTCTTTTGTGAAAAACAAAACAAAACAAAACAAAAACAAAAACTGTGAATGTAATGCCACAGCTCTTGAATCCTTGGTAATCAACTGAGATTAAGATAGGGAGCATAAATTTCTCTAATTTTAGCAATCCCTCTTCAATAGCTCAGGTCATACTGCTTTGTCTGTAAGGAGTACCTTTTACAAAACATTTGAAGCCAACTGAGCAAGTTCAATAGTAGAGGAAATTAATTCATTATAAGCAGCAAGTGATTGAAGTTTGATTCTTCAGTCTCAAATAGACCAGATGCACTGATTCATTACTAAGGAAAAGAAAATAAATACTGTACAGAAGAGAGGAGGAAAGAAAGTGAATTCCTGGTACCACAGTCCACATTTTGTGCTCAAGTTTCATTCTCAGAAGCCACAAACTAGAAAGTTTATTTTCTGGATGCTGGAAGCAAGTAGGGCAGCTTAACTAAAGAGCATTTTAAAGATGTATTTTCACTGAAATACTTAATTAGCACTTAATAACTTTGACTGAATTAGTGATGTAATAACTCATTATCTTTTGGGAGTCAAACTCCATCCTAGATCATTTTTTTTTGTTGTATATTTGTTTCTAATGAGACTCTCTTCCAGTTCCTTATAGTCAATAAATTCTGACTAAGTTTTTCTCTGATTGAGAAACTGTGCAGATTTGACCCTCTTGATTAATTTTCATTTTTATTTTTCCCTTGATTTCCTTCCCAGGATTTGCTGATGTAGTTGCTACAACTAGTCCAGGCACTGAAATATGAAAATTTTGATGACATAAAGAATGGACTGGAACCTAGCAAGAGGGATAGTCAAGGTTCAGTGTCAGAAAGCATGACATCTGGAGCTAATGGTACAGAAATAGACAGGTAAAAAGCTAAGATTTCTAGTAGAAAAGCAGAAATACTGTCCTCAAATTCTTTTCCCTCTTTAGGGACTAGTGCATATTCAGTGTTCTTCTATAATCTGAAGTGGTGACATTAAAACAAAACAAAACAAACAAACAAAAAAATAACCTTTAACAAAATGTACTTACTGACTAGAGATAGTTTTACAGAACTAACATGCTCAGTCTAGAAGTTGGGAGCTTTGGTCTTATTGTGCAGAAGGAAAGTAACTTCAGGAGGCGTTCAGGATGAGCAATGACATCGCTTCCTTCTGTAAGGACAGAAGGTAGGTTGCTTTCCATGAAGCAGTTTCATGAGACTCCACGTAATTTCATCAATTGAAATGAATGAAATGAATTGAAACATCTGATCAGTCTGACATGGAAATAAATTTCTTCCTGCTCCTTCAAAAGAATGTGTAGGGATAGTCCTGTGAATAAAAAGGAGCTGCTGGGGGCATGCTTTCCACTACTTGGAAAACCTGATTAATACAGGATTAAGGTGCAAACAAATTTGGTTAACAGAAGTCTTCTTCTGAACTTCATGTGAATGTGTAACAGGTTTCCAAGTTTCTAGTATTAAGCTTCAGTGTCTAATCACTTGTGTCACTCATATGTACTCTTTATATTACAAGTGTCCTGATTTCCACTGATCTTTCCACTAAGCTGTAGATTATGTGTCCTGGGTTGCATGCTGCAATGGCACCTTGACATCAGTAGAGCTGTTTGATTACTTCCTTGTAGGTAAATTTACAATGTAATAATTTTGCACAGGAAGCATTGGGTTTGTCTACTCCAGTATGTGTGATTGCATTCCAGATCTGAGTGCTTGCTGGTGTTGTGTGTTGGTAATTTAATTGAAAGCTTATTTTTAAAACAAAAGCTTATACTGAAAATGTGGATTTTCTAAATTTCCATGAATGTTTGTTTATTTTTCATGTAAGCTGAAACAAAAGACTAAGTTTGATGTAACTGAATGTCCTTCACAACCATAGCCTGTGTAACTAACCAGACACAGATTTTTGATGTGTTCAGGAGCAGCAGCGATCAAAGCTGCTGTTCAGGCTGTTTGCTCCAAAACAGAATTCAGAGAGATAAGGGTTGAGGGTCAATTACCCTCAGAAAACCTTACAGTTTTCTGAGTTTATTATGTTGTTGAAGTGAAATGAGTTGCTATTTTCTTGCATACTCCCTGTCCCCCAATCAAGAACTTTGAATCATGCCAGTTACATGCTCTCCTTTATGTAGTTCCCAGATTATGACTCCTATACCATCTGTTTCCTTACCACCTCTTACCTCTAAAACATATGAGCCTACAGACAATGAGAACCTTGATGTAAGTTGAATGTTTTACCTTGTATTTATGATATTTGAGACTTCATTGGCTTAATACTATTTTTACATTTTTGTGCATGCTTGAATTTTTCTACTGTATTTTGCTGAATATTTGAAGTGCTCTAAGAACATGCATGTTCTTAAAAAATATAGAAAATACAAAAAATATCACAGAATCACAGAATCACAGAATTGTCTAGGTTGACACATTCCAATTGAGGAATTCAGAAAAATATTGTTACCAGTAGCTGGCTTCAAGGACAAGGTCTGTGTGACTGCTAATCACAAGGGAGTTGTTTTCTTGCAGGTGGGGTTGTTTTCTTGTAGTTGTTTGTCTGAGTGCTTTTGACCAATAATCTTGTGTGAAACACTGTCCACCCCTGTTAAGTTCACTATAAAAGTTAGGCTATCCTGACAATAAAGTTGAACTATGCTTTATCACTCATATTGAGTCGGCTGCATTTGTTCCTTCAGCCGCGAACCGACAAGTGGCGCCCGAACAAGGACCTGTCAAAGGGCGGCTGAAGCAGAGGGGCACCGGAACGCAGCAACCGGGGGGTCAAGAGCGACCGAACACTACTACAACGGTTGGTGTGTCGTCTCCGAAGACCTGAACTAAACAGTTCGTCATCTGCGTGGGCTACAGGGCAAAGGCTGCAGGCTGATTACAGGGTAAGCCACGCAGGATATTGCCATAGTGCAGGATATTGCCATAGTGCAGGAATAACAGGAAAATGGAGGACGAAGTAGCCCTAGATTTATTACAGCGCTTTTTGGAAAAGCGGGAAGTAATCGCAATGCGACGCAAAATTCGGACAATAAAAGAGAGCATGTTCTGACTCTACTGGTGTCTGTCGTGCTTTCAGCCGTGCTTCCTGCAACATACTTCAACACTAGCTGCTCGGGTACGTGAACTGAAAGGAAATACAGCAGCAAGAAGAGGGGCTCCTAAGAGAAATGCTGCTCCAGTTTCTGTTGGGCAGTTCCCCAGAGGCAGTAGAAGAGCTGATGTTATTCTTGACCTCTGCTTCACATTTGCAAGAATTAAGTGGCAGACACTCCAACCAGGACTAGAGGGGCCCTGCCTCTGGCCAGGTAGAGGAGAGGGATAACCGGATTTATTGGACTGTGTGGATCTGATGGCCTGGCACATCAGAACCACAAGAATACAAAGCTCTAGTGGACACTGGCGCACAATGTACCTTAATGCCATCAGGCTACCAAGGGACAGAACTCACCTGTATCTCTGGAGGGACAGGGGGATCCCAACAACTATCTGTACTGGAAGCTGAAGTGAGTCTAACTGGGAATGAGTGGCAAAAGCATCCCATTGTGACTGGCCCAGAGGCTCCGTGCATCCTTGGCATAGACTATCTCAAGAGAGGGTACTTCAAGGATCCAAAAGGATATCGGTGGGCTTTTGGCATAGCTGCTTTGAGCACAGAGAAGATTAGGCAGCTGTCTACCCTGCCTGGTCTCTCAGAAGACCCTTCTGTTGTAGGATTGCTGAAGGTTGAAGAACAACAGGTACCAATTGCTACCACGACGGTGCACCGACGGCAATATCACACCAACCGAGACTCCCTGATTCCCATCCATGAGTTGGTTCACCGACTGGAGAGTCAGGGAGTAATCAGCAAGACTCGCTCACCCTTTAATAGTCCTATATGGCCAGTACGAAAGTCTAATGGCGAGTGGAGGCTAACAGTGGACTATCATGGCCTGAACGAAGTAATGCCATCACTGAGTGCTGCAGTGCCGGACATGCTAGAACTTCAGTACGAACTAGAGTCAAAGGCAGCCAAGTGGTATGACACAACTGATATTGCTAATGCATTTTTCTCCATCCCTTTGGCAGCAGCATGCAGGCTGCAGTTTGCTTTCACTTGGAGGGGCATCCAATACACCTGGAATCGACTGCCCCAGGGGTGGAAACACAGCCCTACCATTTGCCATGGACTGGTCCAGTCTGCACTGGAAAAAGGGGAGCTCCTGAACACCTGCAGTACATTGATGACATCCTCGTGTGGGGCAACACAGCAGAAGAAGTTTTTGAGAAAGGGAAGAAAGTAATCCAAATTCTCCTGAAAGCCGGTTTTGCCATTAAACAGAGTAAGGTCAAGGGGCCTGCACAGGAAATCCAGTTCTTGGGGGTAAAATGGCAGGATGGACGTCACCATATTCTGATGGATGTGAGCAGTAAAATAACGGCAATGTCTCCACCAACTAGCAAAAAAGAAACACAAGCTTTCCTAGGCCTTGTGGGATTTTGGAGGATGCATGTGCCAGGCTATAGTCAGCTTGTGAGTCCTCTGTATTGAGTGACTCAAAAGAGGAACTATTTCGAGTGGAGCCCCAAGCAACAACAGGCCTTTGAACAAATCAAACAAGAAATAGCTTGTGCAGTAGCCCTTGGGCCTGTCCGTTCCGGACCAGCTGTTTCATACATACTTTACACTGCAGCTGGGGAGTATGGCCTCACCTGGAGCCTCTGGCAGAAGACCCCAGGAGGAACTCAAGATTGACCTCTGGGTTTCTGGAGCCGGGACTATCGAGGATCAGAAGCCAATTACACCCCAACTGAGAAAGAGATACTCACAGCATATGAGGGTGTTCGAGCTGCTTCAGAAGTTGTGGGTACAGAAGCACAGCTCCTCTTGGCCCCACGGCTACCTGTGTTACACTGGATGTTCAAAGGGAAAATTCCCACTACACACCATGCGACTGATGCTATGTGGAGTAAATGGATAGCGTTAATTACACAGTGGGCTCAAATGGGAAAACCTAATTGCCCAGGAATCCTGGAAGAGATCATGGACTGGCCGGAAGGCAGAGATTTCGGAGTGCCAACAGAAGAGGTAACCCGTGCTGAAGAGGCACCACCATACAATGAGTTGCCAGAAGACAGAAAGCAGCATGTGTTGTTTACTGACGGATCCTGCCGTGTGGTAGGGAGCCATCGGAAATGGAAAGCTGCTGAGTGGAGTCCCATACAACACATTGTGGAGGCCATGGAAGCGGAAGGTGAGTCGAGTCAGTATACAGAAGTAAAAGCTATACAACTAGCCCTAGAGATTGCCGAAAGAGAAAAATGGCCAGTACTGTATCTCTACACTGACTCATGGATGGTGGCAAATGCTCTGTGGGGGTGGCTGCAGCAATGGAAACAGAGTAACTGGAAGCACAGAAGGTAAACCTATCTGGGCTGCTACCCTGTGGCAAGATATTGCTGCCCGGGTAGAAAACCTGGATCACAGAATCACAGAATCACAGAATTGTCTAGGTCGGAAGAGACCTCAAGATCATCGAGTCCAACCTCTGACCTAACACTAACAAGTCCTCCACTAAACCATATCACTAAGCTCTACATCTAAATGTCTTGTAAAGACCTCCAGGGATAGTGACTCCACCACTTCCCTGGGTAGCCCATTCCAATGCCTCACAACACTCTCAGTAAAGTTCTTCCTAACATCCAATCTAAAACTCCCCTGGCACAACTTAAGCTCGTCCTGTCACCAGGCACGTGGGAGAACAGGCCAACCCCCACCTCGCTACAGCCTCCTTTAAGGTACTTATAAAGAGCAATAAGGTCGCCCCTGAGCCTCCTCTTCTCCAGGCTGAACAAGCCCAGCTCCCTCAGCCGCTCCTCGTAGGACTTGTTCTCCAGGCCCCTTACCAGCTTCGTCGCCCTTCTCTGGACTCGCTCAAGCACCTCCATGTCCTTCTTGTAGTGAGGGGCCCAAAACTGAACACAGTACTCGAGGTGCGGCCTCACCAGAGCTGAGTACAGGGGGACAATCACCTCCCTAGACCTGCTGGCCACACTGCTTCTGATACAAGCCAGGATGCTGTTGGCCTTCTTGGCCACCTGAGCACACTGCTGGCTCATATTCAGCCGACTATCCACCATCACTCCCAGGTCCTTCTCTGCTTGGCAGCTCTCCAACCATTCCTCTCCCAGCCTGTAGCTCTGCTTGGGGTTATTGCGCTCCAGGTGCAGAACCACGCACTTGGCCTTGTTGAACTTCATACAGTTGGCCTCAGCCCATAGGTCCAGCCTATCCAGATCCTCCTGCAGAGCCTTCCTACCCTCGAGCAGATCGACACACGCACCTAACTTGGTGTCATCTGCAAACTTACTGAGGGTGCGCTCAATGCCCTCATCCAGATCATCGATGAAGATATTAAAGAGGACTGGCCCCAGCACCGAGCCCTGGGAAACTCCACTAGTGACCAGCCTCCAACTGGATTTGACTGCATTTACCACCACTCTTTGGGCCCGGCTATCCAGCCAGTTTCTAACCCAACGAAGCGTATGCCAGTCCAAGCCAAGAGCTGCCAGTTTCTCGAGGAGAATGCTGTGGGAGACGGTGTCAAAAGCCTTGCTGAAGTCAAGGTAGACCACATCCACAGCCTTTCCCTCATCCACCCAGCGCGTCACTTTGTCTTGGAAGGAGATCAGGTTCGTCAAGCAGGACCTGCCTTTCATAAACCCATGCTGACTGGGCCTGATCGCCTGCTTGCCCTGCAAGTGCTGCGTGATGACTCTCAAGATAATCTGCTCCATGAGCTTCCCTGTCACTGAGGTCAAACTGACAGGCCTAGAGTTTCCCGGGTCTGCCCTCCGGCCCTTCTTGTAGATGGGCGTCACATTTGCTAGCCGCCAGTCAACTGGGACCTCCCCCGATAGCCAGGACTGCTGATAAATGACAGTAAGCGGCTTGGCCAGCTCCTCCACCAGTTCTCTCAGTACCCTCAGGTGGATCCCATCTGTTCCCATCAACTTGCGCACATCCAAGTGCCGTAGCAGGTCTCCAACCATTTCTTCATGGATAGTGAGGGCCACATCCTGCTCCCCATCCCCTTCCACCAGCTCAGGGTACTGGGTATCCAGAGAACAACTGGTCTTGCCACTAAAGACTGAGCCGAAGAAGCCATTAAGAACCTCAGCCTTTTCCTCATCTTTTGTAACTAGGTTTCCCCCCGCATCCAGTAAAGGATGGAGATTCTCCTTAGTCCTTCGTTTTGCGTTGATGTATTTGTAAAAACATTTTTTGTTGTCTTTAACGGCAGTAGCGAGATTGAGCTCCAGATGAGCTTTGGCCTTTCTAATTTTGTCCCTGCACAGCCTTGCAACATCCTTATAGTCCTCCTCAGTGACCCGCCCTTTTTCCCACAGATTATAAACTATCTTTTTTCTCCTAAACTCAAGCTGAAACTCTCTGTTGAGCCAGGCCGGTCTTCTTCCCCGCCGGCTTGTCTTTGGGCATGTGGGGACGGACCACTCCTGAGCCATTAAGATTTCCTTCTTGAAGAGCGCCCAGCCTTCCTGGACTCCTCTGCCCTTCAGAAACACCTCCGAAGGGACTCTACCAATCATTGTCCTGAGCAGCTCAAAGTCAGCCCTCCGAAAGTCCAATCCGATGGTTTTACATGTCCCCTTCCTGGCTTCTCCAAGAATAGAGAACTCCACCATTTCGTGGTCACTCTGCCCAAGACAGCTCCCGACCACCTGTCGTAGTTCCACTCGAGTGTGCAGCTGAGCTCCACCACAGCCTCTCTCTCACTCCCCCTCCTCAAAGAGGAAAGGGGAGAAAATATGATGAAAAGGGCTTAAAGGTTGAGATAAGGACAAGAAGATCACACAGTATTTATTGTAAAGGGCAAAACAGACTCGGCATAAGGAGATAGCAAGATTTATTGCTGTTTACTAACAAGCTAGATAAGTGAGAAACAAAGGAAAGAAACCAAAAGCACCTTCCCCCTCCATCCACCCTCTTCCATCTCCTCCCCCCGAGCGGTGCAGGGGAACAGGGGAATGGGGGTTATGCTCAGTCTACAGCGCTTCTTCTCTGCCGCTCCTTCTCGGTCACTCTCGCCCCCTGTGCTGTGGGGTCCCTCCCACGGAATACGGTCCTTGATGAACTGATCCGGCGTGGGCTTCCCACAGGCAGCAGCTCTTCAAGAACTGCTCCAGATATGGGTCCGTACCACGGGGTCCATCCCTCAGGAGAAAACTGCTCCAACCTGGCTCCCCTACGGGTAGCAGCTCCTGCCAGGTCACCTGCTCCTGCGTGGTCTCCTCTCCGCGGGCTACAGGTCCGGCCCGGAATCTGCTCCGGCAGGGGTCTTCCAGAGGCAGCAGCCTCGGTCGGTGTAGGTCCACCTGCTCCACCATGGTCTCCTCCACGGGCTGCAGCGTGGAACCCTGCTCCACTGTGGTACTCCATGGGCTGCAGGGGGACATCCTGCTTCACCAGCGCCTGGAGCACCTCTCCCCCTCCTTCTTCACTGACCTTGGCGCCTGCAAGGCCGTTCCTCACTCCTCTCACTCTCCCAGCTGCTGTGTGGCACAGCGGTTTTTTCCCTGTCTTAAATATGCTCTCACAGAAGCGCAAAACAACATCACTTATTGTTTTGCCTCTGGTCAGCAGTGGGGCCCTTACCAAACATGGGGTAGCTTCTAGATCCTTCTTAAAGAAACCACCCCTATGGCCCCCTGCTACCAAAACCTTTCCACATAAACCCACAACACCACCACATCTCCCACCAGTCCTTTTCTGTGAAGAGAAGGTCTAGCAGGGCACCTCCCCTGGTAGGCTTACTAACCAGCTGCGTCAGGAAGCTATCTTCCACGCTCTCCAGAAACCTCCTAGACTGCTTTCTCTGGGCTGTGTTGTGCTTCCAGGATATGTCAGGGAAGTTGAAGTCCCCCACGAGAAGAAGTGCTGGCGATTTTGCAGGTTCTGTCAGCTGCCTGTAGAACTCCTCATCCGTCTCCTCATCCTGGTTCGGCGGTCTATAACAGACCCCGACCAGGACGCTAGCCTCGTTGGCCTTCCCGACGATTCTAACCCAAAGGGACTCAACCTTGTCAATCCCAGCCTCGAGTTCCACAACATCGAAAGACTCTCTAATATAGAGAGCCACACCACCACCCCTTCTGTGCTGCCTGTCCCTTCTGAAGAGCTCAGGTGGACCTAGACTGGGAACGTAAGGGTGAGCTGTTTGTAGCTCTATGGGCCCATGAAACATCAGGGCATCTGGGGAGGGATGCCACATACAGATGGGCTCGTGATCGAGGGGTTGGCCTGACCACTGAGGCCATCACACAGGTTTCCCATGAGTGTGAGACCTGTGCTGCAATCAAGAAAGCCATGAAGGTAAAATCTCCCTGGAATAAGGGGGAGATGGCTTGGATTTTGATATGGTGAGGCCTGGCAAATTGACATTATCAGACCACTCCCACAAACCCGCCAAGGCAAATGGTACATACTCACCATAGTAGAAGCAACTACTGGGTGGCTGGAAACATATCCTGTAAATCATGCCACGGCCCGAAACACTATCTTGGGCCTGGAAAGACAAGTATTGTGGCATCATGGTACACCAGAGAGAATTAAGTCTGACAATGGGAGTCACTTCTGAAACAATTTTTTTCACCTCCTGGGCCAAGAGTCATGGTATTGAGTGTGTGTACCACATCCCTTATCACCCACGATCCTCTGGGAAGGTTGAGAGGTACAATGGACTGTTAAAAACTATGCTACAAGCATTGGGTGCTGGGACATGGAAACACTGGGTCATAAATCTACCAGAAGCCACTTGGCTGGTTAACAATAGGGGGGTCTGACAGCCGTGCTGGTCCTGCCGATCAACCACTAAGCGTTTTGAGGCCCTGATTCCCAGGACGTGGCCGAACATTGCTCGTTGATGGAAAGTAGAGAATATGTTTTTTTTTCCTTTTCAGTGTGCTTCCGCATGGACTTATTTTTTCTTTTGTTTCTTTTTCCCCCCATTCCCTTTCCCATTAATTAAACCTTTCTCATCTCAAACCTCGAGTTCTCTGTGTTGTATTTTCTAGTCCTTTCTTTTGAGGAGAGGGGGAGTGAGAGAGCGGTTGTGGTAGAGCTCAGCTGCCCACCTGAGTAAAACCACCACATGGTGAAAAATGTCAATAAAGGCCTTCTGTTCAAGAGCCATCAGGAGTTCATGTCTTTCATCCCTTCATATGCTTTCGGCAGTGTTGACTAGAATATTAAAGTTACTTAAATATATCAAGAATGTACTTTATAAATGTTCATAAAGTTGTTAAATAACAACTTTAAGTTGGTAACATAATTGTGTTTTTAGATTCAGTGTGTGGCTATGTTGTAAGGACCGAGTCATTGCAGATGTGTGCTTTCTTTAAGGGGGAACTTTAGTTATGAATAGTTCATGTAGATCGTGAAGAGGTAACGTCTCAATTAAGCAATTTAAGAATTAAATTCCTAAACTAGTCATCTGCATGTATTCTGTACTTAATGGAATAAGTAGTTGCAGATATGAATGAACTCACTTTAAGAAAGCTGAGATGACTAGAGCTGTACTCCATGAAAGTGTCTGTGTATGTATATATATGCATATAAACGTACACAAACATATACTTGTATATGCACATATATTTTACAATAGAGAGCTTAGGTAACTTTCACATGGATAAAAATGACTTAAATGACTATCATATTAGATGCACCTAATAATTTAAAGTATTCATATATTTGAATAGAAGGTCAGGGGCAGCTTGGGATGCAGAGACCATGAGATGGTGGAGTTCAAGATGGAACTTGGTGGAAGAAGTAAGGCTAAAAGCAGGATTGCAACCCTGGACTTTCGGAGAGCCAACTTCGACCTCTTCCGGGACCTGCTTGGGAGTATCTCATGGGCTACGTTGCTATAAGGCAAGGGTGTATGTGAGAGCTGGGCTACATTTTAACAGCACTTCTTCCAAGCTCAGGATCGGTGCATCCCTAAGAGTAGGAAATCGGGGAAGGGGGGCAGGAAACCTGCGTGGATGAGCAAGGAGCTCACTGATAAGATCAAAAGGAAGAGGAAGGTTTATGAAATGTGGTAAAAGAACCTGTCCTCTTGGGAGGAGTATAGAAGTGTTGTCAGGGCCTGCAGGGACATGACGAGGAAGGCTAAAGCCCACCTGGAGATGAGGCTTTCAAAAGAGATAAAAGATAATAAGAAGTTTTTTGTTGTTGTTTTTTTTTTTTTTTTTTTTTAAGTATGTAAACAGTAAAAGGAAGACTAGAGATAATGTGGGTCCCTTGCTGAACGAGGGGGGTGTCCTGGTAACAGAAGACGTTGAGAAGGTGGAGATACTGAATGCTTTCTTTGCTTCAGTCTTTGTTTCAAGGACTCCCCCCCAGGACTCCTGGCCATTGGAGGGAGGAGAAAGAGTCTGAAGAGTCTGGGCAATGGAGATCTCCCCCCTAGTTGACAAGGGAGTGGTTTGGGAGTGTCTGAGTGGGCTCAATGCACACAAATCCATGGGTCCCGATGCATCCACGTGTGCTAAGTGAGTTGGCAGAGGTGATTGCCGATCTGCTCTCTATCATCTTTGAAAGATCCTGGAGAACAAGAGAGGTGCCTGAAGACTGGAGGATAGCCAATGTCACTCTGGTCTTCAAGAAGGGCAAGAAGGAGGATCCAGGAAACTACAGGCCAGTCAGTCTCACCTCTGTCCCTGGAAAGGTGTTGGAACAGCTTGTTCTGGATGCCATCTCCAAGCAATTGGAAGAAGGTTATGAGGAGTGTAGTGGGTTTACGTGGCAAGGTTTTGGTAGTAGGGGGCCATAGGGGTGGTTTCTGTGAGAAGGATCTAGAAGCTGCCCATGTTTGGGAAGGGCCCCATTGTTTTCCAGAGCTGAGCCAATAAGCGATGTTGTTTGCGCCTCTGTGAGAGCATATTTAAGACAGGGAAAAAAACGCTGTGCCAGACAGCAGCCGGGAGAGTCAAGGGAGTGAGAAACAGCCTGCAGGTGCCAAGGTCAGTGAAGAAGGAGGGGGAGAGGTGCTCCAGGCTCCGGAGCAGAAGTCCCCTGTGGCCTGTGGTGAGGACCATGGTGAAGCAGAATGTCCCCCTGCAGCCCATGGAGTACCACAGTGGAGCAGGATTCCACGCTGCAGCCCGTGGAGGAGACCACGATGGAGCAGGTGGCCCTGTACCAACGGAGGCTGTCACCTGTGGAAGACCCCTGCCGGAGCAGATTCCGGGCCGGACCTGTAGCCCGTGGAGAGGAGACGACTCAGGAGCAGGTGACCTGGCAGGAGCTGCTGCCCGTAGGGGAGCCAGGTTGGAGCAGTTTTCTCCTGAGGGATGGACCCCGTGGTACGGACCCGTATCTGGAGCAGTTCTGGAAGAGCTGCTGCCTGTGGGAAGCCCACGCCGGATCAGTTCATCAAGGACTGCATCCCGTGGGTGGGACCCCACAGCACAGGGTATGAGAGTGACCAAGAAGGAGCAGCAGAGAAGAAGCGCTGTAGACTGAGCATAACCCCCATTCCCCCGTTCCCCTGCGCCGCTCGGGGGGAGGAGGTGGAAGAGGGTGGATGGGGGAAAGGTGCTTTTGGTTTCTTTCCTTTGTTTCTCACTTATCTAGCTTGTTAGTAAACAGCAATAAATCTTATTATCTCCTTATGCCGAGTCTGTTTTGCCCGTTACAATAATTATTGTGTGACTTTCTCATCCTTATCTCAACCTTTGAGCCCTTTTCATCATATTTTCTCCCCATTCCTCTTTGAGGAGGGGGAGTGAGAGAGCGGCTGTGGTGGAGCTTGGCTGCCCACTCGAGCGGAACCACGACAGGAGTAGTCAGCATGTCTGACTACTACAGTCCCCTTTGTTATAAATGGCTCAGGATTCTTCTTTCTCCTTCCTCTTTATCTCTCGGCCCCCCCTAACCAGATACCAAAGATCCACATAGTATCCCATAACAGTCACTAGTTGTTATCAGTTGTTCTGAAACTCCCAGACACACGAGTAATTAAAACATTCTTCCCCAGCCATTCACAGACACATCTATAGCAGTGTTAGAAATAGAAGTCCGGAATAACAAAAGCAAACAGGTTCATAAATTTAAGAAGTGATAAATTGACTAGAATGAGGAATGAGGGGGAGACTGGGACACACTGCATCTGTGGTTCAAGAATTGAATTGCCAGTGCAGGGCCCAGAGGCAGACAGGATTCAAACGATTCAAACAGAATTGTTCTTTATGGACACGAATTGTTAAAACATTACTCACAATCCCTTATCTTCTTTTTAATATCCCCAATTCGTGTCTCTTCTGTTATTAATAATTGGATTTCATCAGTTTGGTCTTGGAGGGTCCAATTCTTAAGCATCATAATTGACATATTCCCTTCTTTTTTTAATGAAGTTATTACCAATGTACTATTTATCACCCGGCGTATTAATAGTGTAAGACAAGGTATCATACAAGATACAAATAATAACGTCATTATACCACATAATAATAAAAATAACACCCTTTTAACCCATGGTCCACCAGGCAGCCATGAAAATAAATCCCATTCTATATCCTTCCAGGTTTGTGTTGGGACGTGGGCTAATTTTCTAATTTCCTTGGTTATCTTTTTAACTACTTTCCAATTATCGTCAATTTGTAAGCAACAATTAGAATAATTTAGTTTACCACACACACACCCTTCTTCTGCTAGTAAATAGTCCAAGACCATTCTATGTTGGAAAATAGCATTCCTCATCTGGGTAGATTGGTCAGCTAGGAGATCCAGAGCTGTTGCTGTTTGATTAGTTATTATTTCGAGAACTGCTTGTAACCTAATTATGCGATTCAAATTATAAATAGGTTCTCGAGCTCCAGATATTACTTCATTTGGATTCCATGTAGCTGGTCCATAATACTGTATGATTCTTTCAGGGGGCCATTCATTTTCTCTCCATTTTTGAGCACTACCTCCAGCTAAAGAGGTATCAATATATCGTTTCTCCCTATTGAGATCATCATATAATTTTACTCCTAAGTGATTCCCTTGTATTTGAGATAATAAAAAGAATAAAGGTCTTATGTATCCCATGTAGCATATTCCTGACCAATCTTTTGGTAACCTTTTATAGGCCCGTTTGCCACATATCCAATAATGTCCTTTTAAAGCCCACGTCCCATTTGGAAAAGGACCATCCCAGTTTTTTCTATTCCTTGGGGCATGAAGATACAAGGTGTTCTCGTTACCAAGTGGCCCCGTTACAATGTTTGCTTCCTTAATACTCATATATATACACTTCCAAGCCCCTACACTAGATTCCCACTCACAATTACAGCTAATTTCTCCTTCACGACTTGTCATATTATTGGCTGACCAGAAATGTTTAAAAAACACTTGCGTCCCGTTCTCATTTTGCCACCTCCAGCGGTAGATTTTTACCACATGCTGTTCCCTAGTGGTGTTATCATGCTGACAACTCAAGATTTGAACATCGAATTGTCCTTTTGATTGTGCTCTTGCCATGGCTTTACACCCAGGTCCAAAGAATTCCTTAGATGAGCATTTCAGCCAAGTCCCATTTTTCAGCTGGACATGTGTAGCATTCCATTTTCCTTTACTTGCTGTACAGTTTATAGGTCTACATTCAGGATCAGTACATTCATATCCAGGGGACAGAGTCCATTTACAAATGCTTTCTCCCACCTTTACTGTTCCTGTTCTGTTTAAACAATATATACCTTTTTCTGATGAATGCAATTGCCACGGGCCTTCTTCCTCTTTCCAGAATTGTGTTCCATTATGAACTTCACTTAAATTACTAACCCACCATTTAGGTTCGACTGGGCCAGCTACCCAAGGCCAACTTTCAGCTCCTCTTGGTCCCCCACAAACCCAGGAATTGCTAAGATTAAAAGTCTTAGCCACTTCCTCCCCCAGAATAAAAAAATTATTCCCATGGCTCAATTGCCCTTGTAAGAATAGTACCAGGAAGTATAGCATCCTTCTCATCCTTCTACGTCGTCCGGGGGGGTTATGTAGGGGTGTGAGAAATGTCCTCAATCAAGGGGTTGGATCCACTTCCAGAATCTATTTAAACTGGTGTCACTGTTCAGCCTTCGAGGGTGGTTCAGCTCCTGGAAAACTAATTACAATAGGTTAAAAAAACTCTTACTACATACATACATTTTTCGTCTGCTCGCTTGTTTCTTTTTCTGGGACAGCTTGATTTCAGTGTGGGAGAAGTCCGGTCGAGGCCCTCACACTCGGCAGTCAATACCCGTAGGGGTTGCCTCCCTCGGTAGACTATACACACTATACACACCGCAGTGGATAGTCCTGCCCCGGTCTTGCCTTCTCCCCTTTCTTCATTGCAGGCTTGTCCCCTTCTTCTGGTATTTCATGCAGAGCGGGCCCTATTTCCGGAACATTAGTTCTTTTTAGTTTTAACTTCAGTTCCCCAGGAGCGGACTCAACCCTCCAGGTTTTGGTATTTATTGGTCCTTTCACTCTGGATGCATGGGTCCAACCCCTTTCTGCTGTTCTCACAGCTGTTTCAGTGGTAAGTAAAACAAGATACGGTCCCTCCCACCGGGGTTGTAAGGATTCTTCTTTCCAAGTTTTTATTAAGACCTTATCCCCTGGTTGTATTTGATGGATGGTAAACCCTAAAGGTGGTGTCTGAACCAGTATTCCAATTTCTCTTAGTTCTTGCAACCTTTTCCCAATAGTAATTATATATTTCTGGATACTTCGATCCTCAACTACATTATCCCCCAGGGGCATTCCTTGTGAATAAGGCATACCATATAACATTTCATATGGTGATAATCCAGTCTCACTGTGTGCTTTAGTTCTTATGTTTAAAAGTGCCAATGGTAAACATCGAGTCCAGGGCAATTGTGTCTCGATCATTAATTTAGCCAATTGCTGTTTTATTGATTGATTCATTCTCTCTACTTTCCCTGAGCTTTGTGGGTGCCATATTCTCACTGAATACCTAATGATTGACATAATAATTTTATTATTTTAGAAGTAAAGTGTGTGCCTTGGTCAGAATCAATGTACTGGATTATCCCATATCTAGGTATCAGATGTTCCAATAAAATTTTTGTCACCATTTGTGCCGTAGCTCGTGCCACAGGATAAGCTTCTACCCACTGTGTTAAATGATCAACAATTACCAATAAATACTTGATTCTCCCTACTTTAGGCAATTCGGTAAAATCAACTTGTACTCTCTCAAAAGGCCGATATGCTGTTTTTCTTCCTCCCGCTGCCGCCTGTCGAAATATTTTCTTATTTATTTTCTGACAAGTTAAACAACCTTGTGTGATTTGCTTTGCTATTTCAAAAACCCCTATACAACCAAATTGTTTAAGTAAGTGATTACTTAATGCTCTTGTACCCCAGTGTGTTTGGGTATGCAAACGTTCCAATATTTGTCTTGCATAAGCTTTTGGTAACATTTCTCGTCCATCTGGCAATGTCCATTTTCCTTGTTCTAATTTAGCACCTATTTTCTCCAGTTTTGTTTGTTCTTCAGGAGTAAACTTCTTTTCTTCTTCTTGTCTTTCTTCTTCTTGTCTTACTTCTTCCTGTACTATATTAATTTTAGCAGCCTGAATTCTTAAAGCTGCTTCCTGAGCTTCTTTATCTGCTAGATTATTTCCCCTAGTGTGGTATTCCAATCCTTTCTGATGCCCTCTTACATGTACTACTGCTATTTCTTTAGGTTCCCTTAAAGCTTTTAAAATTTTCCTTATTAATTCTTGATGTATAAGATTCTTCCCTTGAGTATTAATTAAACCTCTTTCCTCCCAAATTTTTCCAAAGGTGTGAACCACTCCATATGCATATTTAGAATCTGTATATATAGTTCCACTTTTTCCCTTTAATAGTTCCAGGGCCCTGTATAGGGCATACAGCTCACAAGCCTGAGCTGACCATGGTGGACTCAGGGGGCCTGATTCCACAGATTCCAGGTGTTTATTAATTATGGCATACCCTGTTTTTCTTTTTCCCTCTACTACTCGAGAGGAACCATCTATGAATAGTATCTCTCCCTTTTCTAATTCAGTATCTCTCAAATCGGGTCTCACTTTAGTCTGGGTCTCGATTACCTCCAAACAATTATGTTGTAGTTCCTCTGAGGGTTTTCCAAATAAAAATTGTGCTGGGCTCTGAGCAGAGGTTACCTTCAGTTCTAAATCGGGGGAGTCAATTAGTATAGCTTCATACTTTAGGATCCGGCTGTCTGTTAACCATTTCTCCGCTCTCTGTTGTAAGACACTTCTGACATTGTGTGGAGTATACACTTTTAAGGGAGCACTAAAAGTAATCTTTCTCACTTCTTCTATCAATAATGCTGTAGCAACCAAGGCTTGAAGACAAGCAGGCCACCCCCTACTTACTGGATCAAGTAATTTGGAACAATACCCCACGGGTTTTTTAATTCCTGCCCAATCTTGAGTAAGGACTCCATATGCTGTCTGGTTTGATGTGTTCACAAAGAGATAAAAGGGTTTCTCTAGATCTGGGAGACTTAATACAGGTGCTTGTATTAATGCTTTTTTTATTTCTTCAAATTTTTGATCATCTTCTGTGGACCACTTGAATCGATTATCAATTAGTTTTTCATATAAAAATTTAACTTTTTCACTGTAACTTTCAAGCCACGGTCTACAATATCCTAATAATCCCAATGCTTGCCGAATTTCCTTTTTAGTTTGTGGGGGTCTTAAGGAGAGGATCCCAGATACCCTGTCAGGATCCAATTTCTTTTCTCCCCTGCTTAACCAGTGTCCTAAGTATTTTACCTCCTGTTCCACAAATTGTAACTTTGATCGGGACACTTTTAATCCCTTTTCCCCCAGAAAATTTAACAAATTAATAGTGGCTTTTCAGGTTCCTTCTTCAGTCTCTCCAGCTATTAACAAATCATCCACATATTGCAATAACTTTACCTCCCCAGGTAATGTAAAATCTTGTAGAACTTTTTCCAAAGTTTGTCCAAATAGATTCGGTGACTCAGTAAACCCTTGTGGTAGCACAGTCCACCTTAATTGTTGTTTTCGTCCTGTCTCTGGGTCTTCCCACTCGAAAGCAAAGTAATCCCTGGAATTTACATCTAAAGGACAGGTCCAAAAAGCATCTTTCAGGTCTATTACACTATACCAAGTATATTTGGGAGAGACATGACTCAGCAGGGTGTAAGGATTTGCTACCACAGGGAATTTAGTGATTGTTCGCTGATTTACAGCTCTCAGATCCTGTACCAGTCTGTATGACTCATCCGATTTCTTCACAGGGAGGATGGGTGTATTGTGAAGTGACATACACGGTTCTAAAGTCCCTTCCTCCAAAAGTCTATCAACTATAGGTTTTAATCCCCTTCGACCCTCCATTGGTATAGGGTATTGTTTAATTCGAATAGGACGATGTGGATCCATTATCTGAACATTTATGGGGTCCATTTCCATTTCTCCAATTTCTCCCTCCTTATACCACACTAAAGGGTTAATAACTTCTTCATCTTTTTGGGTTAAAGTGTATAATTTGATTTGCAACTTATCCCCTTGACTCTGAATGCTTAAGTTCAATTTTAAAATCAAATCCCTTCCTAGTAAATTGTACCCCGCTTCAGGAAGCAAAAGTAAATCATTAAGACAAATCTTTTGATCGGTTTCTATTTCCACATCTTTTAAAACAGGAACCTTAAAGGGCTCCCCTCTTGCCCCTATTACAGACGTATAACTCTTCCCTTCTTTTATTCCCTCTGGGAGCTTTTGAATAGTGGATCTTTCAGCTCCTGTATCTACTAAAAATAGTACTTCTTCTTTATGGGGACCAATTAATAGTTTTATCAAGGGCTCTGTTGATGTTGAAGTCCCCAGAAGATATAGCCCCTGACACCCCTATTCTTCTTTAAACATTTTCTCGTCTTGTTCCCACTTACGACAATTCTTCTGCAAATGTCCTCTTTTTTGACAATAGTAACAAGCGGGGATCGCTGAATTCCCTTGAGAAGGCTGACCTCTAGGGGTTTCTTCTATACTTCTTCTCTTCTCCCTCTCTCCTGACAAGGGCTTTTTCTGACTTTCTTTTACTGCTGCTACAAAGATCTTGGCTTTTGTTTCTTGTTTCTCCTCATCTCTCCTGACATATACTTTTTGCGCTTCTCTAAGTAACTCTTCTAATCCTCTCTCTTGCCAATTTTCTAACTTTTCTAATTTCTTTCTTATGTCCACCCAGGATTTGGCTACGAATTGTGTTCTAAGGAGTGCGGTTCCAATTGCTGTATTCAGATCGATCCCCGAATACATTTGTAAACTTTTCTTTAATCTCTCCAACCATTCTGTTGGAGATTCCTCTTTTCCTTGTTGTTCATTGAATGTTTTATTAATGTTTTTTCCTCGTGGAACCGCTTCTCTGATCCCTTGTATAATCATTGTTCTCAAATCTCTCATGTTTTGTCTTCCCTGGGGTTGCTGGTGATCCCAGTGGGGATCCACATTTGGCCATTTTTGATCTCCTGGGGGTCCAGCTTGATTTTGTCTTTCCCAAATCCTCATTCCAGCTTGCCTAATCATTCCCCTTTCCTCAACAGTAAATAAGATTCCTAAAATGGATTGTATTTCTTCCCAGGTATAAGTGTTAGGACCCAGGAATTGATCTAGTCTTTCGGCTAGGGGGTCATTTAACAGAGTCCACATTTTTTTCCTAAAAGATCTCACCTCTGTGGTGTTTAAAGGGACTGCCACGAACCCAAATCCTCCCTGATTGCCTCCAAGGGGTACTTCTCTTAATGGATATAGAGAGGTTTCTTCAGGTACGGCAGTCTTACTTCTTGTGCATGCAGCCGGAGGCAGGTCTAATTCTGGTGCTGTTTGTGGTGGAGGCAGGGACCATGGCTGCACTGCCAGAGAGATTACCGGAGGGGGAGCCGGGAGAGCTGGGAGTGTGTTATTAGGACCCAGAGGTGGTGGTGGTGGTGGTAAATTATCCAGCGGCTCCCATTCATCATTCTTTTCTTTTTCCTGCTTTTCCTCCCCTCCAGAATCCTCATTTGTTTTTAGTGCTAATATTGAGGCTGGACGTGGAGTCCCAATCCACAATTCTGCATACTCACTTTCTTCCTGACAGAAAGGCTCTTTTGAATTAACGTATATATTCAAAGCCTGACAAATCCAATCATCAAAAGATCCCAAAACAGGCCAGAAAACACACGGTCTTAAAGGTTTTTTTGGCCATTCTATCATACAGTAATGAACCAATTTTAATTTATTTTTTCCTTTTCTGGGGCCCCTATTGTTCCAATTTCCAATCATTATTCCTAATGGACTTTCTGGTGGTATATCTGGTATTTCGCTCCCTTTCTGGTCCTTGGTCTTTGATTTTATCTGACCCATCCGGGAATTTTACTAGTGGCAATTCCCACAGCCCTTGGTTGCCCCTAGTGAGAGTGTCTTGCAGGGGGCTTAGGACCTATCACCCACCCACGTATCACTCCATTCACCAGCCCAGCCCCCCCGACAGGAGATTAGAACCAGTGAGAAAACAAAAAGACTTCTACGTCTCAGACTTTAGAAGCCTCAGTTACACTCTCACACACAAACACGGGCAACCGTACCTTTACCCAACCAGACGGTATCTTACGAATCAGTCGTCTTCTTCCAGAGTCCAACCGGACGGTATCCACAAGCGTCTTCGTCTGGGATCGAACCAGACGGTATCCAAACGACCCTGTCATCTTCGTCCGGATCTTCGCGCGCAGAATTACGGGCACAAAAACACAGCCGGCAAGGGAGCTCAAAAAAAAAAAATCAAAATTCTTTGCTTACCTTTATTCAGGTTCAGGATGGCATTAGTCCCGATCTGACTCAAACAGGAGCCACCAAATGGTGGGGCGCCTCTCCTAGATTAAATCAGAATTCAGGAACTATAGCCATCCCGGATGAGCCCCCAAATTGTTATAAATGGATCAGGATTCAAATTAGAATTAAATGAAAAATAGGATTTATTAAAGGATATAAAGGAATAGAGGTAAGCAAACAGCGCTGGGTGCACCGGGAGTCTCCGCTCCACCAGGATGCACACCAGTTACATCAAGCAGCTGATTTTTATGCTCCTAGACTAATACATATTCATTACTACTTCTAAAAAAATAGATTATTAAAATTAGCTTCCGGGGTGCAGTCCCTCCTACTGGAGCATGCGCAGTCTCCTCTGGGGTCTCTTCTGGGGGTCTCTAGGGGTCTTCCATGCTGAAGGCTCGCAGTCTTCCTCTTCCCCTTTGTACTTACTGGGCACCATCCCAAGTTTACGGAACACCTTCTTCAAAACACCTTCTTCAAATCTTGTCTCCCAGCCGCCCTTCAGCTTCTTTCTCCTTCCTCTTTATCTCTCGGCCCCCCCTAACCAGATACCAAAGATCCACATAGTATCCCATAACAGTCACTAGTTGTTATCAGTTGTTCTGAAACTCCCAGACACACGAGTAATTAAAACATTCTTCCCCAGCCATTCACAGACACATCTATAGCAGTGTTAGAAATAGAAGTCTGGAATAACAAAAGCAAACAGGTTCATAAATTTAAGAAGTGATAAATTGACTAGAATGAGGAATGAGGGGGAGACTGGGACACACTGCAGCTGTGGTTCAAGAATTGAATTGCCAGTGCAGGGCCCAGAGGCAGACAGGATTCAAACGATTCAAACAGAATTGTTCTTTATGGACACGAATTGTTAAAACATTCCTCACACCTTCACCAAGGGGAAGTCGTGCTCAACCAACCTCATTGCCTTCTATGATGGCATCACCAGCTGGGTAGATGAGGGAAGAGCAGTGGATGTCATCTACCTTGATTTTAGCAAGGCTTTTGATACCCTCTCCCATGACATCCTACTAGCAAAGCTGAGAAAGTGTGGGACAGAGGAGTGGACAGTAAGATGGGTTGAGAACTGGCTGACTGGCCAAGCTCAGAGGGTGGTGATCAGTGGCGCAGAGTCTGGCTGGAGGCCTGTGACTAGCAGTGTTCCCCTGGGGATGGTGCTGGGTCCGGTCTTGTTCAACATCTTCATTGACGACCTTGATGAGGGAATAGTGTCTGCCCTCAGCAAGTACGCCGATGACACAAAGCTGGGAGGAGTGGCTGACACGCCAGAAGGCTGTGCTGCCATTCAGCGGGACCTGGACAGAGATGGGTAGGAAGAAAGATGGGTAGGTAGAAAGACAGAGAGATGGATAGGAAGAAACCAAATGAGGTTTAATAAGAGCAAGTGTAGAGTCTTGCACCTGGGAAGGAACAACCGCATGTATCAGTACAGGCAAGGGGATGACCTGCTGGAGAGGAGCTCTGAGGAGAAGGACCTGGGGGTCCTGGTGGACGACAGGTTGACCATGAGCCAGCAGTGTGCCATCGTGGCCAAGAGGGCCAATGGGATCCTAGCGTGCATTAAAAGGAGCGTGGCCAGCAGGTCAATGGAGGTGATCCTCCCCCTCTACTCTGCCCTGGTCCAGTCCTGGGCTCCCCAGTCCCAAAAAGACAGGGATCTCCTGGAAAGAGTCCAGCGGAGGGCCACAAAGATGATACGGGGCCTGGAGCATCTTCCCTATGAGGAAAGGCTGAGAGACCTGGGTCTGTTCAGCCTGGAGAAAAGAAGACTGAGAGGGGGATCTTATTAATGTTTACAAATATCTTAAGTGTGGGAGACAGAGGGATTTGGCCAACCACTTTTCAGTGGTTTGTGGGGACAGGACAAGGGGCAAATGGCCACAAAATGGATCACAGGAAGTTCTGCACCAACATGAGAAAGAACTTCTTCACGATGATCGTGACAGAGCACTGGAACAGGCTGCCCAGGGAGGCTGTGAAGTCTCCTCTGGAGGTATTTAAGTCCCATCTGGATGCCTACCTGGGCAGCCTGCTCTAAGGAAACTGCTTTGGCAGGGGGGTTGGACCCGATGATCTTCTGAGGTCCCTTCCAACCCCTTCAATTCTGTGATTCTGTGATTTTGTGATATGCATTAGTATATGCTTATTAGGTGAACTGGATGTTTTAGGTGGTATTAACTTAAACTCTTCCTGTTTAAATTTAAGAATCCTAACCTATCTTGAGAGTGACCCAGTCTGTGAATTTCTTAAATTTAATTCTGTTGCTTTATCAGTAGTTTGAGATGTGTAATTCAGTAATTTAAATTAAAGATAATTCAAGGGCATTACTTAAATATTTATGCAAGGGAACTATACTTTTATTGTATTGGCAGATATGATGTTTGGCTTCAGAATAAAAATGTTAATAAATGTAAATGGTTAAAATAATTGCAGGCTAAATTGGTGTGTGTAGAAGCCAAATGTTTGACCTAATCAAACTTTCTGCATGAAAATAAATGTTGGTGGATTCATACATATTCTATGTATTCTATGTCTATTCAACATAATAGAAATGAGCTAAATTCCTCACTTTTACTCCTCACTTAGATTCTCAGAAGTTGCTGAAATTGACAAAGTATTTAAAAGTTTCCAGAACTCCAAAGTTTTTGTCTTCCAACTGCAGAAACAAACAATAATCCAACAACAAAAAAGAAAAAACAAAAACACCACCACAAAAGAGTCAATTCATTCATTGTTTTCTTTCCAGACATCTTAATTTCTCAGTGACAAAATACAAATGTTGTAGACACTGTTTGAGCTGACATAGCCATAAATCCTTGTGGCTGTTGATCAATTGCTTGTTTCATCTATCCAGACACAGCGTGCACCAAAATAATCAATGGAAAAGTACAGTATCGACTGCACTGCTCAGCTTGATGTCATCTGCTAACTTGCTGAGGGTGCACTTGATTCTGTTGTTTATGTCATTGATAGACATTGAAGAGCACCGGTCCCAAGACCTACCCCTGAGGGATACCACTTGTGACAGGCCTCCACCCAGACATAGAACCATTGACCACAACCCTTTGGCTGCGACCAGCCAACCGACTCTTTATCCACCTAACAGTCCATCCTTCAGACCCATACCTCTCCAATTTAGAGAGAAAAATGTTATGAGGGACCATATCAAAGGGCTTTGCTCAAGTCCAGGCAGATGATATCCATCATCCTTCCTTTGTCCACTGATGCCATCACTCCATCATAGAAGGCCACCAGATTGGTTAGGCAAGATCTGTCTTTCGTGAAGCCATGCCTTTTTTTTTTCTTTCCCTGAGTAGTGAAATAAAAATGCTGGATATCTTTGACTGTTTTTCAGGTGGAATTCTAGCTAATTTGGTTTTACCTTATCTTCTAGGGTTCCTCTGACTGAACGCTGGGATTATTGAGACCGTCTTGGATGAGTTGTATCAAAGATCTCTGTTAGATGAAATACAAGAATTGAATGCCAAGCTATTAATGCCTTGGGATAAAAGGAAATTAAAATATTTTATTTGAAAATAAGTCCGTTTCTAGCTGGATGAAGTCTAGAAACACTTAGCAAACATTTTTTGGCATGCTTACTTTTGAATTCCTCATAGGTGATTTGATACCTTGAATACCTTCATTTCCTCATGAAGAAGAGTTAGGAGTTGTTTATAATATAGTAAAACATTTCTTGAAGGAGGAATGTGTAAATAAAAATTATTTGGGGAAAAGAGAAATATCCACATACTGTCTTGTTAGTTTACAGTAGGCCTGAGGCATCTATTAATGTGAGTCAGCATACCTCTGTATGAAAGAGGGTGAAAATTAAACACTTGGCCTCTATTCAGGTGGAAGATCTTGATCTAAGCTCATGGGGAAAAACTAAAGCAAATGTATTTTCCTTTATCTGCTTGGGATTGTCCAAACAGGCACTTTAAAATCTCTCTTGAGAGGTCCCTATCATTCGTCTAAGGTGATGATATAAAGCATTTTCTATAACAGGCACTGTCTGGATGCTCAGAGTTGTAATTAGTCTTTTAGTTTGAGGTAGAGTGTATCTTGTGTTTAAAAAGTAACCACACCACGGCTGTTTGGCTTTGTGGAAGAAGTTAAACAGAACAGCAGAGGGCAGCACACATAAACTGTAAATTCTAAGTCTAAAATTCTATTCATCTGCTACCTGTGTTCTGTAACATACCAAGATGTGTTTATGTTGAATGGTGTTGTGCTTTAACCTGGCTGGTAGCTAAACACCACACAGCCGTTCGCTCACCCTCCCCCCTCCCTCTCTGGGATGGGGGACAGAAATAGGAAAGTGAAGCCTGTGAGTTGAGATAGACAGTTTATTAAGACAGGAAAATAATAATAATAATAATAATAATAATAATAATAATAATAATAATAATAATAATAATAATAATGTGTACAAAACAAGTAATTTACAATGAAACTGCTCACCACCTGCTGACCGATGCCCAGCCTAACCCCAAGCAGTCCGGCCATCCTCCGGACATCAGATGGTATGGAATACCCCTTTGGCTAGTTTGGGTCAGCTGCTCTGGGTCTGTCCCCTCCCAGCTCCTGCTGCACCCCCAGCTTGCCTGTTGGTGGGCCAGAGTTAGAAGCTGAAAAGTCCTTGGCTTCGCGTAAGCACTACTCTGCAGCAATTAAAACATCAGCATGTTGTCAGCACTCTTCTCATCCTAAGCCAAAACGTAGCACACTACCACCTACTAGGAGGAAAATTAACTCTGTCCTAACTGAAACCAGGACACCTATCCACCCCTTATTCCATACCATTTATGTCATGCTCAGGTTACACTCTTTCCCATACATTCTAATTAATCACCATTTTCATCTAGGGTATACAGTAATGATGGTAGTGATGACATACAGTATTATATAATAATTAACATGATACAATTCAACTCATGGGCGACTCTAACCCAGTCTTAAAACCCCTTGAGGTACACACTGGACCTTTCCATTCTTTTGCATTACCCACCAAGTGCATCCAGGTCCCTGAGCAAAAGCTATTCCACGAATGGGTTTGCCTTTTCCTGAGGCAGGAGTAGACCAGACTGTTTCACCCAGCATATTTCTTACATGCACGACAGGAACTTTATCCCCATCTACAGTACGTAACAGGTTGGATTGGGCAGGTCCAGCTCGGTTGGCAGATCCCCTAGTACTGAATAACCAGGTGGCCTTTGCCAAATGGGTATCCCAATCTTTGAATGTCCCAGCGCCCATTGCTTTCAATGTAGTCTTTAACAGTCCATTGTATCGTTCAACTTTCCCAGAGGCTGGTGCATGATAGGGGATGTGATACACTCACTCAATACCATGTTCTTTGGCCCTAGTGTCTATAAGGTTGTTTGGGAAATGAGTCCCATTGTCTGACTATTCTTTCTGCCATGTCGCCATAGGACTTGCTTTTCAAGGCCCAGGATAGTGTTTTGGGCGGTGGCATGAGGCACAGGATACGTTTCCAGCCATCCGGTGGTTGCTTCCACCATTGTAAGTACATGGCGCTTGCCGTTGCGAGTTTGAGGGAGTGTGATGTAATCAATCTTCCAGGCCTCTCCATATTTATATTTCAGCCATCGTCCTCCATACCAAAGAGGCTTTGACCGTTTGGCTTGCTTGATTGCAGCACATCTTTCTCATGAATCCTGAATAACCTGTGCTATAGTGTCCATAGTCAGGCCCACCCCTCGATCACGAGCCCACCTGTATGTTGCATTTCTACCTTGATGGCCTGAGGTGTCATGGGCCCATCGAGCTATAAATAATTCACCCTTGTGTTGCCAGTGCAGGTCCACCTGAGCCACTTCAATCTTAGCAGCCTGACCCACCTGCTGGTTTGTTTTGATGTTCTTCAGTATCTTGATTCTTGGGCACATGAGCATCTACATGGCGTACCTTTACAACCAGGTTCTCTACCCAAGCAGCAATATCTTGCCACAATGCAGCAGCCCGGATGGGTTTTCCCTTGAGCTGCCAGTTGTTCTGCTTCCACTGAGGTAACCATCCCCACAAAGCATTTGCTACCATCCATGAATCGGTGTAGAGATAGAGAACTGGCCACTTTTCTTGTTCAGCAATGTCTAAAGCCAGCTGAAAGGCCTCCACTTCTGCAAACTGACTCGATTCACCTTCTCCCTCAGCAGCTTCTGCAGCTTCTCGTGTAGGACTCCATACAGCAGCCTTCCATCTCCGACGCTTTCCCACAATACGACAGGACCCATCAGTGAACAGGGCATATTTCTTCTCATTCTCCGGTAACTGGTTGTACAGTGGGGCTTCTTCAGCACGACCCACCTCCTCCTCTGATGATATCCCAAAGTATTTGCCTTCTGGCCAGTCCATAATCACTTCCAAGATTCCTGGGCGACTGGGGTTTCCTATTCGAGCCCACTGAGTAATCAGTGCAACCCACTTGCTCCATGTAGCATCAGTTGCATGATGTGTAGAGGAGACCCTTCCTTTGAACATCCAGCCCAGTACCGGCAATTGGGGTGCCAGGAAGCTGCGCTTCAGTACCGACCACCTCTGAAGCAGATCGAACTCCTTCCTATGCTGCCAGTATCTCCTTTTCAGTTGGAGTATAGCGGGCCTCAGATCCTCTGTATCCCCGACTCCAAAACCCCAGGGGTCGACCTCGAGTTTCCCCAGGTTCTTTCTAACAGAGGCTTCAAGTGGGGCCGTTCTCCCCAGCTGCGGTGTAGAGCACATTCTTTACATCTGGTCCTGTTCAAACTGGCCCAAGGGCTTCCGCATGGACTATTTCCTTCTTGATTTGTTCAAAGGCTTGTCGTTGCCCAGGGCCCCATTCAAACTCATTCTTCTTACGGGTTACTTGGTAGAGCAGGTTTACAATCAGACTGTAATTTGGAATGTGCATTCCCCAAAACCTCACAACACCTAGGAAAGTCTGTGTTTCTTTTTTGCTAGTTGGTGGAGACATAGCTGTTATTTTGTTGATCACATCCATTGGGATTTGACGACGTCCACCTTGCCATTTTATTCCTAAAAACTGGATCCCTCGTGCAGGTCCTTTGACTTTATTTTGTTTTATGGCAAAACTGGCCTTCAGAAGGATTTGGACTATATTCTTCCCTTTCTCAAAAACTTCCTCTGCTGTGTCATCCCACACAAAGATGTCATCGATGTACTGCAGGTGTTCAGGAGGTTCCCCCTGCTCCAGCGCAGACTGGACCAGTCCATGGCAAATGGTAGGGCTGTGTTTCCACCCCTGGGGCAGCTGATTCCAAGTATATTGGACTCCCCTCCAAATGAAAGCAAATTGTGGCCTGCACTCTGCTGCTAGAGGGATGGAGAAAAATCATACAAAATCACAAAGAATTTCTAGGTTGGAAGAGACCTCAAGATCATCGAGTCCAACCTCTGACCTAACACTAACAGTCCCCACTAAACCGTATCCCTGAGCTCTACATCTAAACGTATTTTAAAAACTTCCAGGGATGGAGATTCCACCACTTCCCTGGGCAGCCTGTTCCAATGCCTCACAACCCTTTCGGTAAAGAAGTTCTTCCTAAGATCCAACCTAAAATTCCCCTGGCTCAACTTAAGCCCATTCCCCCTCGTCCTGTCACCAGGCACGTGGGAGAACAGACCAACCCCCACCTCGCTACAGCCTTCTTTAAGGTACCCGTAGAGAGCGATAAGGTCGCCGCTGAGCCTCCTCTTCTCCAGGCTGAACAAGCCCAGCTCCCTCAGCCGCTCCTCGTAGGACTTGTTCTCCAGGCCCCTTACCAGCTTCGTCGCCCTTCTCTGGACTCGCTCAAGCACCTCGATGTCCTTGTAGCGAGGGGCCCAAAACTGAACACAGTACTCGAGGTGCGGCCTCACCAGAGCTGAGTACAGGGGGACGATCACCTCCCTAGCCCTGCTGGTCACACTGTTTCTGATACAAGCCAGGATGCTGTTGGCCTTCTTGGCCACCTGAGCACACTGCTGGCTCATATTCAGCTGACTATCCACCATCACTCTCAGGTCCTTCTCTGCTTGGCAGCTCTCCAACCATTCCTCTCCCAGCCTGTAGCTCTGCTTGGGGTTATTGCACCCCAGGTGCAGGACCCGGCACTTGGCCTTGTTGAACTTCATGCAGTTGACCTCAGCCCATCGGCGCAACCTATCCAGATCCTCCTGCAGATCCTTCCTACCCTCAAGCAGATCGACACACGCACCTAGATTGGTGTCATCTGCAAACTTACTGAGGGTGCGCTCAATGCCCTCATCCAGATCATCGATGAAGATATTAAAGAGGACCGGCCCCAGCACCGAGCCCTGGGGAACGCCACTAGTGACTGGCCTCCAACTGGACTTGACTCCATTTACCACGACTCTTTGGGCCCGGCTATCAAGCCAGTTTCTAACCCAACGAAGCGTGCGTCAGTCCAAGCCAAGAGCTGCCAGTTTCTCGAGGAGAATGCTGTGGGAGACGGTGTCAAAAGCCTTGCTGAAGTCAAGGAAGACCACATCCACAGCCTTTCCCTCATCCACTAAGCGCGTCACTTTGTCATAGAAGGAGATCAGGTTTGTCAAGCAGGACCTGCCTTTCATAAACCCATGCTGACTGGGCCTGATCGCCTGCTTGCCCTGCAAGTGCTGCGTGATGACACTCAAGATAATCTGCTCCATGAGCTTCCCTGGCACTGAGGTCAAACTGACAGGCCTGTAGTTTCCCGGGTCAGTCCTCCAGCCCTTCTTGTAGATGGGCGTCACGTTTACTAGCTGCCAGTCAACTGGGACCTCCCCTGATAGTCAGGACTGTTGATAAATGATGGTAAGCGTCTTGGCCAGCTCCTCTGCCAGTTCTCTCAGTACCCTCGGGTGGATCCCATCCGGCCCCATCGACTTGTGCACATCCAAGTGCAGTACCAGGTCACCAACCATTTCTTCGTGGATAGTGAGGGCCACATCCTGCTCCCCATCCCCTTCCACCAGCTCAGGGTACTGGGTATCCAGAGAACAACTGGTCTTGCCACTAAAGACTGAGCCGAAGAAGCCATTAAGCACCTCTACCTTTTCCTCATCTGTGGGTAGTTAGGGTCTGGCGGCCGGAAGATGTCGCGCTGTACGGAAAGGTGGAGCCCCTCCCTTGATGGACAGTAGCGTGTGGTCTGTGATGTAAGCAAGCAGAAGTGACGTTATAGGCCTCGGGTATATAACACCATGTGACTCGACAATAAACGCCATTTGCCATCCACCACATTGGTGTCTGTGAGCCGATGGACCGAGCGGCCTGGGGTTGGTTGCCGTGCCGTTCCTGAACCAGGTCGCCACTGCCCCCTGAAGGCAACACTCATCTCTTGTAACTAAGTTTCCCCCCGCATCCAGTAAAGGATGGAGATTCTCCTTAGTCCTCCTTTTTGTGTTGATGTATTTATTAAAAAAATTTTTGTTATCTTTAACGGCAGTAGCCAGATTGAGCTCCAGATGAGCTTTGGCCTTTCTAATTTTGTCCCTGCACAGCCTTGCAACATCCTTATAGTCCTCCCTAGTGGCCTGCCCACTTTTCCAAAGATTATAAACCCTCTTTTTTCTCCTAAGCTCAAGCCACAATTCTCTGTTCAGCCAGGCTGGTCTTCTTCCCCACCAGCTCGTCTTTGGGCACGTGGGGACAGACCGTTCCTGCGCCATTAAGATTTCCTTCTTGAAGAGCGTCCAGCCTTCCTGGACTCCTCTGCCCTTCAGAACCGCCTCCCAAGGGACTCTACCAACCAGTGTCCTGAGCAGCTCAAAGTCAGCCCTCCGAAAGTCCAATACAGCGGTTTTACTGGTCCCCTTCCTGGCCTCGCCAAGAATAGTGAACTCCACCATTTCGTGGTCACTCTGCCTAAGACAGCTCCCGACAATCACATCCTCCAACAGTCCTTCTCTGTTTGTGAAGAGAAGGTCTAGCGGGGCGCCACCCCTGGTAGGCTCACTAACCAACTCAGGAAGCTATCTTCCACGCTCTCCAGAAACCTCCTAGACTGCTTTCTCTGGGCTGTGTTGTGCTTCCAGGATATGTCAGGGAAGTTGAAGTCCCCCACGAGAACAAGCGCTGAGGATTTCGCAACTTCTGTCAGCTGCCTGTAGAACTCCTCATCTGTCTCCTCATTCTGGTTCGGCGGTCTATTGTGGTGTAAATGCCTGAAGTAACTAGGAAAATAAAACTAACATTCACATTTTTAAGGAAAAGGTACAGCATTGAAGAGGCTTTCAGGGTAGGGCATAACTGCTTTATCTGAGCGTTCCCTAGGCTCCCAGCCTTAGATGCTATCGCGCTGGGGAAACTTGGTGTGCTAGCTCTAAGGAACAGCACGGAGCATAGAGTGGAGTGGAGACACCACGGCTAGGCTCTGTAATCAGATGGGGCCTCGATTGTTCTTGTGCACACAGCTGCACTTTTTGCCACCCTAAGCCAAAGACCTGTCATGTTTTGACAAATGCTGTACCCTAGTGTACTTTTTGCTCATTATAATATCATTATAATACCAAAACACACCTCCATCCCAAAAGCTACCCGCCTCCAAGGTGCGACCACCCCTCACTGAGCATGCGCTCTGAATTCCTCGGAGCCTATTACTTTAAACGGAGACGGGAAAACTTTACACCAATCATAACTAAGATATGCTTGACTAGAGCCACTCAAGCTCCACCTAAAAGATAGAAAATAATATAAATTGGCCCAAGAGAAAGGGAATGTTAGGGAAGATACCACCATCAGGGGAGATACCATCCCGAGGACAACATCCTTAGGACCTCCTGACTCCTGGGATCAGTCGACGGGCTGAGCCTCTCTTCCCCCCCCATTGGGACGCCTTTGGGTGAGATCTAAATACTTGCTTATAAATCTCTATAGAGTCTCTGATCCTTTTTAATGCGTTTATTTCTAGGCTGCGCACCTGTAACATCTGTAACATCTATAACACCTGTAACACCTGTAACATCTATAACACCTGTAACACCTGCAACACCTATAACCTCTGTAACATCTGTAACATCTATAAACATCTATAACACCTGTAACATCTGTAACACCTACAACACCTATAACACCTGTGTATTTTATGCATACTAACTTGCTTTTGCAGACAGTCACTATCGCCGGCAATCCAAAAGAACCTGATTATCTGTTGCTGTAATAAACCATACTTGATTGCATTGTGATAACTCTCATTGAGTGCAACGAGGGTGAGGGTGGTTATCCGTGATAGTTCAGTGTTCTGAATCTAACCAGACCCCCAGGCGGTTAATGCATTTTTGGTGAATGTCCGAACGGACCCCCAGGCCGTTAATGCGTTGATGGTGAATGTCTGAACGGACCCCCAGGCCGTTAATGCGTTGATGGTGAATGTCTGAACGGACCCCCAGGCCGTTAATGTGTTTTTGGTGAATGTCCGACTGGTTCAGTCCCCTGAATCTGACCGGGCCCGTAACGGTTAATCAGCTACACCCCTTAACGCGACATCTATAACAGACCCCGACCAGGATGCTAGCCTTCTTTACCCCACCGATCCTAACCCAAAGGGACTTGACCTTGTCATTCCCAGCCTCGAGTTCCACAACATCGAAAGATTCTCTAATATAGAGAGCCACACCACCACCCCTTCTGTGCTGCCTGTCCCTTCTGAAGAGCTTATAGCCAGGCATTGCAGCACTCCAGAAATGCATTAGCGATATCAATTGTGGCGTACCACTTGGCTGCCTTTGATTCCAGTTCGTATTGGAGTTCTAGCATGTCCGGCACTGCAGCACTCAGTGCAGGCGTGACTTCGTTCAGGCCATGATAGTCCACTGTTAGTCTCCACTCACCATTAGACTTGCACTGGCCATATGGGACTACTAAACGGGGAATGAGTCTTGCTGATCACTCCTTGGCTCTCCAATTGATGAATTAGCTTATGGATGGGAATCAGGGAGTCTCGGTCGGTGCGATATTGCCGCCGGTGCACAGTTGTGGTAGCGATTGGCACTTGCTGTTCTTCGACCCTCAGCAGCCCCACAACAGAAGGGTCCTCTGAAAGACCGGGCAAGGTAGGCAACTGTTTGATGTCCTCTGTCTCTATGGCAGCTATACCAAAAGCCCACCGGAACCCTTTTGGGTCCTTGCAATATCCTCTTCTAACATAGTCTATGCCACAAATACACAGAGCATCCGGGCCAGTCACAATGCGGTGCTTTTCCTACTCATTCCCAGTCACACTCACTTCAGCCTCCTATACAGTTAACTGCTGAGATCCCCCCATCACTCCATAAATATAGATGATTTCTGGCCCTTTATAGCTCGTTGGCATTACAGTACATTGTGCACCGGTGTCTACTAAAACCTTATACTTCTGTGCGTCTGATGTACCAGGCCATCAAATCCACACAGTTCAATAAACTCAATTGTCCCTTTCCTCCCCCTGGCTGGAGGCAGGGCCCTCAACATTCTTCTCATCCTAATTGAAAACATAGCACCCTACCAGCTACTAGGAGAAAAATTAATTCTATCCTAGCTGAAACCAGGACATACTCCAGAGTTTAGATATTAGCAGTAAGCAATGGAAAAAGCAGCCTACCCATCTGCAGTCAGATTTTTATTGTCTATTGCAAGAACCACATATAAATTTTTAGTCTCCTTAAGTCCATGCTTCGCTTAATCAAAGTTCATTTCAGTCTTAAGGCTGGAAGGAATTAAGACTGACTTTCAGATCTCTTATGGCCTGACTGCTGGTCAGGGAATCTTTCCATGTTTGCCATTTCCTTGAGCTCCCCAAGGGTCTGCCCTTCATTTTTCTACTGAACACCTGGTTTTCTAACATATGAAAAAGATTGTCAACCTCATGAAATTAAATTAAAAAAAAAAAAAAGTAAATATACAAGTTTATCTTAGGTTTTGAACCAAATTTTGTGTACATACTTAATAATTACATATTCCTGGAAATATCTCATCCTGTTCCAATCAGTAAATGCCTTTTTTCCTGCTTTTTATTTTTGAATTTCTGTAGTAAAAAAAAAGCTTGAGCAGGGGAATTTACTTCCTGATCCTTCTTAATGTGGACTTCAGGAAGGTGTTTCCTTTGTCTGAAGTGATGGGACTTGGTGGGGTCAGGTTGATGGTTGTACTTGATGATTTAGCAGGTCTTCTCCAACCTAGGTGATTCTAAAAATTTTATTTCTATACCTTCTTCTATATAAACACTTTGACCTACTGTTGGCAGAACTGAATTCTTTTTAAATTCAGCTTTAGTATTGTTTAAATTTGGCAATTCAGAAACTTATTATCAAACTGAAAATTTGATTGCAGAACACTTTCACAAACACTTTTTTGCTCTATATGGTCAATATTTTCAATTTAATAAGTGAGTCAGGAATATTCCTAGAAACTGGCTTCCTAGGGTTTGTGAATTGAACCACTTAGGCTTTTGATGACTTTTTGTTTGTATATTTATATAATATTTAATCTTAAGATTTTTTAAATATTCTAGTGGGTTTCTTTGAAAGTTGCTATTTCAGTTTTTCATTTTACCCCATGTTGCATCTCATGTGAGATTTGGCACTATTAAAAGGGAATACAGTGAGCACTTCCCAATGAAGTTATGGACAATCCTGCAAATACACAAGCTCTTTATAGGAACAAAAGTTACCTTGTGTGTTTGAAATAAGATGCAAGTTTTTGTCAAGTTACTGCAGGAACATTATGAACATAATTGATTTGAGAAGGGAAACGTAGTGATCAAGTGGTGTAACTCATGTTTTTTTGTACTGTAAAAACTCGAGAGACTTAAGAGCATTTACAATACAATTGAAATGGTATTAATGTTTCTTCAAATACTTGAGAAGTGTTAAATTTTATCTGTACTCAGATCACTCTTAAAGGATTTTAGGATCGTGATTCTTATTTTCCCTTTGGTTAATATAACATATGACTAAAATAACTTACTGCATGCTGCAGCAACAAAATGGGATACTAAGAAAAATGCAATATGTGTATTAACACATCAGTTACGAAGTTATTAAGAAGGAGCAAAGAATTAGTAGTATTTATTACGTAACTGTGTTTTTAATGTCTATTTAATGTCTACTTATTCTGAACATTTTTTCAGTCTTTCTGAATATACTCTATATGTTTAAAAAACAAAATCCTTACCTTATTTGTTAGTACTCTGAGTGAATTTGAGATCAGCTTTATTTAAGCCCATAATTTCAAGTTGCCATCTGAAGATGCAGAATATAGTTATAAGACTTATAGAAAATAGTGAATTGTGTTTCTTGAGAGCAATTTATCATCTTCAGGAAATTGTACTTACAGATTTTTATTTTTTTTAGTGTTTTGCCTCTATGTAATATGTGAAATACTGAAGTAAATAATTGCCTTTCATCTGTAGGTAAACTGTTTCACATTAACTTTGGTTATATTCTGGGTCGGAACCCTAAGCCTCTGCCTCCCCCAATGAAGCTGAATAAGGAGATGGTGGAAGGCATGGGAGGAACACAGAGTGAACAGTACCAGAAGTCTCGTAAGCAGTGCTACACAGCCTTTCTTCATCTCCGCAGATAACAAAACTATTTGGATAAGTTAATAGAGCCAGAGTAAGACAGAAGACTGAATGAATCAGGGAAGATATTCCTGTTGAAAATTCAAAACTTGTGTCCGTGTTCAGAATGCAAACAAGAATTTGTACAAAACAAAGAAAGGAAACCATCACAACAATGGTATAATGCAGAGCTTGAATATAATTGCCTTTTAAGTTAAGGTCCTTAGTTTTACTTGTTTAATAATATAGCTTTTTCATAAATTCTGTGGGGTTATTAAATTGTTTTTTTGGATGTGTTTTTGCCCTTAAGCAATTTCTCTGATTACTGGTGATCAAGTAACTATCTTTTTAACTCTAAATCATTATTCGTTTTCTGCTTTACCCTCCTCCAGTTTAGACAAGTGATGATCAAAATCAAATTCTTTGCTTTGAAGACAGTATACATAAGCTTAGTTGGATGCAGGTCCTCCAGAACAAATAGCTGCTGCGTGCGGTAGTCAAGTATGTTAGCAACTTCTGTAGATACACAGAGCAGTGGCAGCTAAAGCCTCTTCAGATTTCTATTTATGGACCAATTGAGCACTCCTTTAGATTTGGAAGCAGCTTCATTCCTTTACATTGACCATATAATTTACCATCATCTTTGTGTTTGAACAGAATGCAGGTAAGCACTCTTGGTGTGTCCAGTGACTGATTTAGTACATTTTCCCTGGAGATGAAAGAATGTCACATTAATATCTAGATCACACAATGTAAACCTTCAAATACATGAAATAAAGCAAAAATATGAAACGAATGTGAAAAATATCTGTATGAAAAGTACATAGCCAGTGATATGAAATGATACCAGAAAAAAGGCACAGGTAGTTTCTCCCTTGTTAAAAAGAGAAAAAGAATAAAGCATTTTGTAGACTTACTAAAAGCAATTAAGTAGAATGAAAAAGCAGTGGCATGTTAGCAGCAAAGAATGTGTGACTTCAGAGAACAATCAGGAAGGCTAATATATATTCAGTGTTCTAACTTTTGCTCAAAACTTCACAAATCAGAAATACAGTACTATGAAAGTAATTATTTTTTTGTTGTTTAAATGTGGGTATTTCAGTGGAAAGGTCTGTTATGTCAGTGAAGGATTAGCCTTTGCATTAACTACTTTATGTAATGTTTTGCTACAGAGGTCATACTCAAACGTGGAGTACAGCAGCGATTTTGGTATAAAACTGAACTGTAAATCAAGATGGCTTCATTTTTAATTCTGGGACCGTAGTTGTAATTATCTCTCCAATATTTGTTCAGGTTTATAGGAAAAATGGTTCTGGATAAATATCTTTAAGGCTTTTAACAAAGGAGGCATAGGATAATATTGGTATTACAATAACTATTACTTTAGGCAGCTAGGATTAAAAATGATCAAGATTACTTGTTTATTGAGGCAGGAAAAAAAAATAGAGGAGGAATGGCTTAGCTCTAACAGTTTTGCACATTGATGCCAACCTGTTCACAGATACTTCTGGCTAACTACAGTGAAATCATAACCTCTAATTGCTAAGTCAAAATGTAAATTCCCTATTTGTTATCTCTATTAGTTCCTCTTTTATTCTTCATTTCCCTGGGGTATAGACAGTGTTCTGCTTATTTCTAGTGCTGAATCCGTCTTTCAGGGTTCCTGGTAGAATACTGTTGCACGGTGAAAACAAGATAAAAACAGTTTCCAACTTATACATGGAAAAGATTTTGTTCTTATTTTTAGATGAAAGAAGTTTTGCATATGATCATTGCTGAGGGACTTTGTTTGTTTGTTTGTTTGTTTTTCCCTAGGAAGAGATGGCTTTCCACTTTTTTGAACACCACTGATCAATCGTATGTGTTTGTCAGCAGTGCTGTAATGAAGGCGTAGCAGCATTTTACACCTTTTTTATAGATGTTGAGCTTATTTAAAAATGCTCAAGTCCTGTTGTTTGTCAGCTTTCCCTCCCCTTTGAATTCCCAGCAGGATCCATCAGAAAAGGATCTAGAATCAATACCTGAAGATATTTTTCCAGCAAAATGTCTAATGTTAGGGTGAATTTGGGTTGTCAGTGGACCAGCTGTGTCTCATGCACCAGTATGCATACACTCTTGCTCATCATATTAATACGTGGCTTTGGGACTGGTACAACGGGCAGGACTTTGGGTTTGCTGATCATGGGAAGGTCTACGGGACACCGGGCCTGCTGGCACCAGATGGGATGCGCCTCTCTCAGAGGGGTAAAAGGATTTTTGCTCAGGAGTTAGCGGGGCTGATAGATAGGGCTTTAAACTAGAGTCAAAGGGGGCAAGGAATAAAACCAGGCCCGCCGGTGATAAGTTAAAGGGTGACATGTTAGAATCAGAGGGACTGTGTGCCAGAGAGGTCCTTTGGTATGCTCCACTAGGTGCTGCATGCAGTGAGGCGCATTTGAAGTACTTCTACACAAATGCACGCAGTATGAGGAATAAAATGGATGAGCTAGAAGTCTTGGCCCAGTCCCACAGCTACGACATCATTGGCATAAGCAAAACCTGGTGGGATGAGTCCTGTGGCTGGTGTGTCGCAATAGATGGTTACAGGCTCTTCAGGAGGGACAGGCAGGGCAGGCGAGATGGTGGGGTGGCGATGTACATGAAGCATGGGCTGGACTGTGTGGAGCTTCAAGTTGGCGAAGGCAAAGTTGAGAGCCTCTGGGTAAGGCTTAAGGGATGAACAAATAAAGGGGATGTCATGTGAGTCTATTACAGACCACCAGGCCGGGATGAAAACAACAATGAATTATTCTTTGCGGAACTAGGATATGCCTTGAGATCAACTCCCCTTGTCCTTATGGGGGACTTCAACTTGCCAGACGTCAACTGGGATCACCACACGGCTGACACGAGCAAGTCCAGGAGGTTCATAAAGCACCTAGATGATAAATTCTTGGTGCAGGTGCTAAGGGAGCCAACTAGGAAAGGTGCCCTCCTAGATCTGTTGCTGGAGAACAGAGAGGGTCTTGTGACCCGCAGTCTACTGCTTCCTCGCAAGGGGGAGTGGAGGGGCAGGCGCTGACCTATTCTCCTTAATGACCAGTGATAGGACCTGTGGGAATGGTGTCAAGCTGAGGCAGGGGAAGTTTAGGCTGGACATGAGGAAGAGGTTCTTCACCGAGAGGGTGGTTGCACACTGGAACAGGCTCCCCAGGGAAGTAGTCACTGTACCATGCCTGTCTGAATTTAAGAAGCGATTGGACTGTGCACTTAGTCACATGGTCTAAAATTTTGGGTAGACCTGTGTGGTGCCAGGAGTTGGACTTGATGATCCTTATGGGTCCCTTCCAACTCAGGATATTCTATGATTCGTGCTTCTGGCTCTTGGTTCTTTTTTTTTTTTTTTTTTTTTCTGCCCCTAGCATACATGACTCCTACATAAGACCCTTTCAGGAGTTTACATTAGTCTATGTATTCTTGCCCTTTGTCTATCGCATCCTGTTATACATCTTGTTCAGTCTCTGGTTTGTCCAGCCCTACTTTACCTCCTGTTTCTGCCCACTTAATTTCTCATTACATAATTCAGGTTGCTTTCACCTGAATGCTATTATAAGGAGCATTAAAAGCAAAGAAAGTAGTCTGTCCTTAGCAATTGCTAATGCTTCCTATTGCTGTAAGCTACCAGTGACCTAGGAATAGCCTTGAGAAAGTTTAGCTGTAAGCTTTTAAGTATGTTTAAAATGAAATTTGCTTGTTTCAGGCAAGTAGAACAAATTTTCATGAAAACCTGTAGTAACCATTTCTGGCACCCAAAGCAACCTGACTGCCAGATTTCATAGCCGGATTTGAAACAAAATAGTAGTGTAATTTTTTTTTGTGCTAAAAGACATTTTCCAGATTCCAGTCCCTTGCCTTTGGGAAAGTGAAGCAGAACAGCTGAAACAAATTAGACAAAAGATTTCTGTCCAAACAGTTTAAATTAATTGTGTTCTAAAGAGTTAAACCTTATATTGAAACGTTTTAAGTAGTGCTAGTTCCTGTTACTAAGTGTCAAGAGTTTTTGATAGAATTAAGCTTTACAAGAGAGATTTTTGTTGAGCAATATTTACTTTGTAGAATATGGCTAAAAGTCATTTTCTGTAGTTAAAATATTTCGTACTCTTACAATTGCCAGCTTATACGTATTCACAAGTTTTCTAATAAATTTTACTCAAAAGAATTCATTTTCTATCATCAAATAAGCTCCTGTTGCTCTTAGAAAAGCAGTATTTCAGATTTTGAAGCTAGTTGCATATTTTCTCTGTAAAAGAAGACTAGATCTCTTTAGAGCGTAAGGGAAGTTTCAGTTTATGTTGAACAGGTTGGAAATTATCCTTTCAAATATCAACTTACAGCTAATTTCCTGCAAGGGCAAAATTATGTTCTTTAAAAGATTTGCAAATACTACCAATACCATATTAAAACTGAAAACTACTCTGTCTTTTCTCTTTAAATAGTTATAACTGACATCTGCACTACCAAAGTTATTGCAGCTTAAGTGAGCAACTGCAGACTTAGATCTGGTTAAACCACTCATAGTCAACCTGTTATGGTAAAAGCCCTTGCAGCAAAATGAAAAATCATTATAATTGTGAAGACTTAATTTGTTTAAATGCTAATTTATATATTATTGCTATGTAACTGTTATTCCTGTTAATAAAGGTAACCTTTGAATCAATATCCAAACATATGTTTGGTCTGCTAGAAGTACAAGAAGTATCTGTAATGTAAGAAATAGAAGTATCTGTAATTTAAGAAATATCTCACAATATTTGAAACTGTTTATATTTGGTGTGTCTCTGGATAAACATTGTTCTAAAAATTGTTCTATTTTTATAAGATTGTTTAAAAAAATCAACATAAAACCCACCAAAAAACAGAGTGGTCTGCGTTCAGTTTTGGCAGTTCAAGACAAGGCTTAAACTGTCATTCCTGTTATTGGACATCTTAACATAAATACGTCCAAATAAAGTGGTGTGTATGAATCTCCTCTGAAACATTACCAACTCAAGTTGATTTTATATTTTCTTATATGAAGCTGTTTAGAAAACGTTGTCTTTTGTACAGTTTGCAAAGTGTATTTATATTATCTTCTCTTCTACTCAGGTATTCCAACTTGATCTTGAACTTATTTTCCCTAATGATGGATGCCAACATTCCAGATATCGCTCTTGAACCTGACAAGACTGTAAAAAAGGTAACAGGAAAGACCGCTCTTGTCTTGCATTAACCAAAGCTTTAGTGTTTTCTATAAGCTATGTATGCAAAGATTCAAAATTATTTAAATTAATATTTCATGTTCTAATACAATTCTCTTGAAGGTAAGTGAAATGAGTCCAACCAAGTTATTCTTCTAGCCTGTAAGAATATGTTTAGATTTTCCTAATTTCAAATTGATATAAAGAGTTCATATAGTCATTCAGTTTCAGTTCTGCAAAGGCTGACAGTGTATTGCTTTTTTTTTTTGGTGTGTTTGTTATGGTGAGATCTCGAAAAAGCAGGTGAACAGAGGGCTCTTTTATAAAGAAGGTGTTGACATTATAATCTACTGGATGAACACAACTATGTTCAAAGCAACTCTGAAAGTATTTTGGTTTTGTTCTGTTTTGTTTGTTTTGCTTTACAGAAAAAAATATTAGGAAACCAGCTATAAAATGTCCTAGCAGCAGAATCATCTTCTTTTTTTGTAGAAAGGTGAAGAGGTCACTTTTTAGATACTGGTAGAAATTTTGTTTTGAATGTTTAATGCCAATTAGTCAAATCAGTTCTGAGCTTTGTTAGTACTAATAAAAAAAGAAACAAGATGTCTTGTATCTCTTGGGCTGAGTGGAAAGTTTGTTCAGTCATTTAACAAGATAATACTGTACCTTGTTGCAGGAAAATTGAATAAATGCCTTCATCATCTCAACTGATTTTTTTGTTTGCCTTTTATTAAAGCTTTAAACAAAAAAAACCATATATTTCAACAGACTCATTTAGTAATTTAGTAATATTAGAAATTTAGTAATATTTAGAAATTTAGTAATATTTATAAAAGGCAAGTAAACAGTGCTGGGTGCGCAGGGAGTCTACGCTCTACCAACACGCACACATGAGCATCGAACTTTCTAAATATACAGAACATTTCTTTTACATACTAAACCCAAGTACGCCTATACATACGTACAATCAGAAAAGGTATCAGTTGAAACATAAACATCGCAAAGTTTAAAAGGCAAGTGTTTAACAAACAATCCTATAAGTCTATTACTATTAATGTTCATGACTGGGGGAGCATAGTTGGAGTTGGTAATCCTGGTTGAAGTGCTCCCATATCTTCCATGACTTCATTAGTTTTTCTCAGATCATATAACAGTCTCCATTTTCCATTCCTTTTCTTGATTACAAACACTGTAGAATTCCAGGACTAGTTGTGGGAACAATATGTCTTGCTTTAAGTTGTCAAGCAACTCGGTCTTCGGGCATTATGTATCCTATTCTTCCCGGATCGAAGGGAAACATATCCATCTCCTTTTCAAGGCCAATAGGGCCTGGGTCAAAAGGCACGTCCAGGTCACCAGGGGGCATAACAGCAAAGTCCTGCGATGGCAGTAGCTGTGGGGTGCCAATGGTGTAGCAGAAGGATCGGTGGACGAGCCCGCAGCTCCCTCACTATCTGGCAAACCACACATTTCTGATTGTGGCCCCACATGGCTCTTTAAGGCCTCAGAGACTGCTCGCCAGGTGCCGAGCAATCCCACCGCAACTTTGTCATTTTCAGTTGCAGAGTCCCCCACCTTGACCTCAATTTGGTCCCATATTTCAGGATCATAAACTGTCCGATTGTTAATACGGAGAATAAGCTGTCAGGTTACCAGGACAGTCTTTGTTCCTAAGGACGTATGATTCCCCATAATGCGCAACTGCTTACCAGTGAGGGGCAGTTGTGTGCGTGGGTCCGCTTCTCTCAGTTTGAGCATCTTCCCAGCTCCGGTGCGCCTATTTCCAGCGACTTTCTATACAAGCTTCTTTGAGCAGTTTACTGAGTTTGGCCAAACCTATCTTCATGAGGCAGTCAATGTCCCTGTTCCTGTCCTGGTCTCCATTCTGCTAGCCTGTCCCTACTCATTCCTTTTTTCTACTTCTTTATTGATGACATAACTTCACCGTGTTGCCCTTTTTTTTTTCTTTTTTTTTTAATCTTGAGGACAGGCTCCCCTCTTATACCCTTCTCCACACAGCAGTTCTTTTCAAAACAACTTTTCATTGGTCAAACAACTTTGAATACAACAACAACAGCAAACACCCAGAAACTTCCATGACTTAAGGGCTGGAGAACAAGCAACCCGAGACTGCACGGAGTCTCCTGAATCACGCTTCTTTGTTCCGTCTAAATTCTTTATATTCCTGATGGCTTCATTGTTAAGAGTCTGATGTTATCACCAGCCATGGGGCGGTGGGGTGGGATTCGGTTTCCTGTGTGTTTAAGAGTGTGACTGAGACGGAATTAGTTCTGAAGCGAGTGTGGAAGTCTTCTAACCGCGGTTCCAATCTCCCGCGAGGGACTTGGCCGGTGAAGGACCGAAGCGATTCCTATAAGATTTGTGGGTGGGTGATAGGTCCTAAACCCCCTGCAAGACACTCTTACTAAGGTAACCAAGGGCTGTGGGAATTGCCATAGTAAAATACCTAGATGGGTCAGACAAAATCGAAGACCAATGACCAGAAGAAAGGGAGCAAATTACCAGACGTACCACCAGAAAGTCCATTAGGAATAACGATTGGAAATTGGAACGATAGGGGCCCCAGAAAATGAAAGAGTAAATTAAAAATGGTTTAGTATTGCATGATAGAATGGCCAAAGGAGCCTTTAAGACCACATGTCCTTTGGCCTGTTTTTGGATCCTTTGAAGACTGGATTTGCCAGGCCTTAAATATACATGTTAATTCAAAGAAACCTTTTAGCCAAGAAGAAAGTGATTATGCAGGATTATGGATCAGGACTTCAGGTCCTTTTCTAGCCTCAATATTTACATTAAAAGCAGACGAGAAATTTGAAGAAGAAGAAAAACAGGAAAAAGAAAAAGATGATAAATGGGAGCCGCTGGATAACCTACCACGTCCATATTCTAACAATCTACCCCCGGTGGCGGCGCCCCCTCCGGTGGCCGTGGTATCTCCAGCAGTACCACCGTTGCCCCTGCCTCCACCACTAACAACAACGGAATTAGACCGACCTCTGGCTGTGTGTACGAGAAGTAGGACTGCCGTATCTGAGAGAGCTTCTCTATATCCCTTAAGAGAGGTACCCCTCGGAGGCTATCAGGGATGCATCGGGTTCGTGGCAGTCCCATTAAATACCACAGCTGTAAGGAATTTCAAGAAAGAAATGGGGACTCTATTAAATGACCGCCTTGGAGTAGCTGAAAAACTGGACCAATTCCTAGGCCCCAATACTTATACCTGGGAAGAAATACAGTCCATTTTAGAGATCTTATTTACTGCTGAGGAAATGGGAATGATTAGGCAAGCTGGAATGAGGATTTGGGAAAGACAGAATCAAGCAGGACCCCCAGGAGACCAAAAATGGCCAAATGTGGATCCCCACTGGGATCATCAACAACCCCAAGGAAGACAGAATATGAGGGATTTGACAACATTAATCATACAGGGAATAAGGGAAGCGGTTCCCCGAGGGCAAAACATTAATTAAGCTTTTAATGAACAAAAAGGGAAAGAACAGAATGGTTGGAGAGATTAAGGAAAAGCCTACAAATGTATTCTGGAATTGACCCAAATACAGTGGGGTCAATTGCCCAAGGTAGGGAGGATAAAATATCTATTGGTAATAGTAGATCATTTAACACAATGGGTAGAAGCTTATCCCGTAGCACAAGGTACGGCACAAATGGTGGTAAAAATTCTATTAGAATACCTGATACCTAGATATGGGATAATCCAGTACGTTGATTCTGATCAGGGCACACACTTTACTTCTGAAATAATAAAATTATTATGTCAGTCATTAGGTATTCAGTGGGAATACCATACTCCGTGGCACCCACGAAGCTCAGGGAAAGTAGAAAGAATGAATCAAACAATGAAACAACAGTTGGCTAAATTAATGATCGAGACACAAATGCCCTGGTAGAAATGCTTACCATTGGCACTTTTAAACATAAGAACTAAACCACATAGTGAGACTGGATTATCGCCATATGAAATGTTATATGGTATGCCTTATTCTCAAGGGATGCCTACAGGGAACAATGTAGTTGAGGATCGTAGCATCCAGAAATATATAATTACTATTGGAAGGAGATTACAAGAGCTAAGAGAAATTGGAATGATGGCTCAAACACCACCTTTAGGACTTGCTATTCATAAGATACAACCAGGAGACAAGGTCTTAATAAAAAAACCTGGAGGGAAAAATCATTGAACCCCCAATGGGAGGGACCGTACCTTGTTTTACTTACTACTGAAACAGCTGTGAGAACAGCAGAAAGGGGTTGGACCCATGCATCGAGTAAAGAGACCAATAATTACCGAAGCTTGGAGGGTTGAGTCCGCTCCTGGGGAACTGAAATTAAAGCTAAAGAAGAACTAATATTCTGGCAACGAGGCTCTGCATGAATTAAGGGCACCAGATAAAGGGGACAAGCCTGAAGGGAGGAAAGGGAGAAGGCAAGACTGGGGCAGGACCCTCCACTGTGGTGTGTATGGTCTACCGAGGGAGGCAACCCCTATGGGTATTGACTACCGAGTGAGAAGGCCTCAACCGAACTTCTCCCGTGTTGCAGGAAGAACGGCCAAAAACACGAAAGACACCAGTATGGTCAAATCATGCTCTCCCCCTATTACCCGAATAGCCTGACTTTTATAGCAAATTTAATAGGGGCGGATAGTGTCTCACACAAGATTATTGGTCAAAAGCACTCAGACAAACAACTGCAAGAAAACAACCCCCTTGTGATAAGCAGTCACGTAGATCTTGTCCTTGAAGCCAGCTGCTGCCAACAATATTTTTTAATTCCTCACTCGGGCGATATGGAACATTGTCATGGCAACTTCTCGTAGTCATCCTGGTAGCTTGGTTTGCTCAGCTGCAGCAAGTCATGGCCTCCTTGCTGTTTCAAAAATCCCTCAACACTCCCACACTAAAGTCAGGTTGTCTCTGATAGATAAAAGTCTCTGATATCTGGCCAAGAGATTAAGGAGATGGGGAAAGCTGAAGAACAACTAAAAGACAAAGCTTGCAGGGGACGCTGCACAAGTCTCTGACAAGACCCAAGTTGGACAAAAGAGAAGGACAAGAAAAAAAGCCTGGGAGGAAGACTACGAGCCTTCAGCACGAGAGACCCCCAGAGGGACCACCGGAGACTGATACGCATGCTCCAGTAGGAGGGTTTGGATTCTGGAAACTAATTATAATAGCCCTGCCTTTTCTAGAAGTAATAATGAATATGTAGGAGCCTAGGAGCATAAAAACCATCCACCTGATGTAACTGGTGTGCGTCTTGGTGGAGCAGAGATTCCCGGCGCACCCAGCGCTGTTTGCTTACCTCTATTCGTTTAATAAATTGTAAAACTTTGATTGTAATCCCATTTGGGACTTAGCCATTTATTACAGGCCCATGAAACATGAGGACTTCTGGGGAGGGATGCCACATACAGATGGGCTCATGATCAAGGGGTGGACCTGACCACTGAGGCCATTACACAGGTTACCCATTAGCATGAGACCTGTGCTGCAATCAAACGAGCCATGAGGGTAAAGACTCCCTGGAATAGGGGGAGACGGCTTGGATTTCGATATGGTGAGGCCTAGCAGATTAACTACATCGGACCACTCCCACAAACCCGCCAAGGCAAACGGTACATACTTACCATGGTAGAAGCAACTACTGTGTGGCTGGAAACATACCCTGTAAACCATGCCATGGCCCGAAACACTCTCGGGCCTGGAAAGACAAGTGCTGTGGCAACATGGTACACCAGAGAGAATTGAGTCCAACAATGGGAGTCACTTCCGAAACAATCTTGTCACCTCCTGGGCCAAGAGACATGGCATTGAGTGGTTGTATCACATCCCTTATCACCCACAAGCCTCTGGGAAGGTTGAGAGGTACAATAGATTGCTAAAAACTATGCTACGAGCATTGGGTGCTGGGACATGGAAACACTGGGATATAAATCTACTAGAGGCCACTTGGCTAGTTAACAACAGGGGGTCTGACAGCCATCCTGGTCCTGCTGAAACTAAACCCCTACACACTGTGGGAGAAGCTAAAGTCAACAACAGCCACACTTATCAACAGTGTCGTCAACAGCCACACTCCATTCATGGGAATCATCCCACCAGGTTTCCGTGATGGCAACTACATCAGTTTCCTACTAGCATGGTGGCCTCCAGCTCCTCCTGTTTGTTACTCATACTGCGTGCATTAGTGTAAATGCACCTCAGCTGGGCCACCTTTTGGGAGGGAGAAGCCCTAATACCCTCTTGACCATACTCAGGTGTTTCCATAGTTACCAACCTCTCACCAACTCTTGTGTCCTTTCTGCAAATTGCTATGTCATCCTCATCCTTCACCAAAACACAAGACTGCAATGTCTTGCTAGTACATTCATCACCCCCAAGAACTGGCATATTACATTCAGGCTCCTTTATAGTGTCCCCAGTTCCACCCTCACCCCCCTTCATACCTATTTTAAAGCTCTATCAATGAACCCTGCCAACTCCCATCCTAAAACCCTTTTCTGCTGGTGGAAGAGGCTATTCCTGCCTGTTTTCAGCAGGCTTGGTCTCATGTAAATCAACCCACGGTCAAAAAACCCAAACCCCTTCCGGTGACACCAGGCTCGAAGCCAATTATTAATCTGCTGGTTTAATAAAAACCAGCGCATTAAAAATAAAAATTATTAAATATATCAAATAAAGCAAATAATTGAAAATATTAAATATTATATTTAATTGTATATTATATAATTATATATAATAATTAAAATATTAAATGATCTTAAATACAATTATTAAAAATAAAAAAGTTTAATTATTTTGTGCAAGGTTTTTTATAGAAAACATCTGATTATTCTGTGTCATATAAAAGGTAATACATTTAACAAAATAATTCATTGAGTATGTGTCGTGGTTTAACCCGACCGGCAGCTAAACACCACGCAGCCGTTCGCTCACCCTCCCCCCTCCCTCTCTGGGACGGGGGAGAGAAATGGAAAGTGAAGCCCGTGAGTTGAGATAAAGACAGTTTAATAAGACAGGAAAAAAAAAATAACAAAAATAATAATAACAATAATAATAATGATGATACAATGGGGATAATACGAAAGTAATAATAGTATGTACAAACAAGTGATGCACAATGCAATTGCTCACCACCCGCTGACCGATGCCCAGCCTAACCCCGAGCAGTCCGGCCCCCTCCTCCCGGCTAGCCACCCCTATATATTGTTTAGCATGACGTCAGATGGTATGGAATACCCCTTTGGCTAGTTTGGGTCACCTGTCCTGGGTCTGTCTCCTCCCAGCTCTTACTGCACCCCCCAGCCTGCCCGTTGGCAGGACAGAGCAAAGGCTGAGATGTCCTTGGCTTAGTATAAGCACTGCTCTGCAACAATTAAAGCATCGGGGTGTTATCAGCACTCTTCTCATTCTAAGCCAAAACACAGCATTCCACCAGCTACTAGGAAGAAAATTAATTCTGTGCTAACTGAAACCAGGACAGTATGACATGTGAAAGTCCTCAGTATCCAGCTCTGTCATGACTAATGTGAACCTAGTTCTCTGGCCCATATCAGACAACAGCAAATTGACTCTTGGGTAGTTTGAATATAAGGCCACTACCAAAAGGAAAAGAAAAAAATCCTGGGTGATTTCCTAACATATATTTACTATCTTCAGACAAAATGGTACAGAATTTGGAGATACTACATTTTAGAATTGGCTGTTCAATCCTTTCATAATATTTTCCTTGCTGCTGAAGCCAACACTGACTTCTGAAACCAGTTAAGAAATTCTAGCGAATAATAAAAGATGATGATGAATCCATGTGAATGATGAATTCCATATGAATCTTCTAAGGAGGAGGAGTGAGAGAGCAGTTGTGGTGGAGTTCAGCTGCCTAGCAAGGTAAAACCACCACAATGAAGCACACCTTTGAGAAGAACAAAGAAGCTTCCTGGTAGAAGTTAAGCATTTCTTAACTAATTAATTAGCCAATTAATTAATTAACTTAATTAAGTAATTAACTAATTAACAACTTATTTCTTCTGGGACCTGTATAGGTACCAAGCTACTCAAAGACCAAAAGGGGTCATGCATCCTTGAGGAGCCTCATATATTAATGGTTCTTCTCCTCCCTTTCCAGCTCCAAGCAGATGAGGACACGCCTGTGCCTCACCACATTTGAGGTTCACTCTCCCCACTAAAGAAGAGGGAATAGATGGCTCTCTTCTGCTGAAAGATAGCAACATCAAAATGCCAATTATTCAGGTCATCAATAGATGAATTACTCTTTCTGTTTACAAAGGAAAAGAAAAGAAAAAGTGTTCTAGAAAGCCATAAAATTCTCAGTCCTGGTTTTAGTTGGGATAGAGTTCATTTTCTTCCTACTACCTGACATTGTGGTGCGTTTCAGTTTTAGGATGAGAACAATGCTGATAGTGCTCTGATGTTTCAGTTGTTGCAGAGCAGTGCTCATCCAGAGCCAAGGACTGTTCAGCTTCCTGTGCTGCCCTGCCAGCGAGGGGCTGGGGGTGCACCAGGAGCTGGGAGGGGACAGAACCAGGACAGCTGGCCCAGTCTGCCCAAAGGGATGTCCCGTGCCATGCAGTGTCATGCTCAGCAATTATGGGGGGGGGGGGGGGGGGGGGATATTTTGTATATTCTTTTCTATTCTTTTACCATTATTATTTTCCATTACTTTGCTGTCCTTTTAATTGTCTTGACCCACAAGTTTTATCTTTTTTTCAGTTCTCTCCTCCATCCCACTTTTTTTTACTTTTTTTTTTTTGGGGGGGGGCACTAGGGGAGAACATCTGTGTGGTGCTGAGCTGTGTGCCAGGTTAAACCACAACACACTGTTAAATACATGTGTCAGCTCAATATAGGACTGTCCATTTTAGGACTACAATTACTGCTCTCTTCTTACACCTATATAAATGCACATTTCCTGGAACTATTGTTATTACATCCCGCTCCCTGAGATACCACTTCCTAACCACCAACCAACCAATTGTTTCTTTATGTGTTTTCTTTAAAAAGAACAAAACGTATCAAAGCTAACAGCACGACTATGGGTTTTGAAGCTTTTCTGTGTTTAGCAATTCTCCTACCTTGCCTGCTCTTCCTTTCTCTTTTTGCTATTTTTTAAGTGTTTGTTTTTTTTGTTAACAACTAGCCTTCCCTCAGTGTCGTGGTTTAACCCGGCCGGCAGTTAAACACCACGCAGCCGTTCGCTCACCCTCCCCCCTCCCTCTCTGGGACGGGGGAGAGAAATGGAAAGTGAAGCCCGTGAGTTGAGATAAAGACAGTTTAATTAGACAGGAAAATAATAATAACAATAATAATAATAATAATACAATGATGATAATAGTACTACTACTAATAATATGTACAAACAAGTGATGCACAATGCAATTGCTCACCACCCGCTGACCGATGCCCAGCTTAACCCCGAGCAGTCCGGCCCCCCTCCCCCGGCTAGCCACACCTATATATTGTTTAGCATGACGTCAGATGGTATGGAATACCCCTTTGGCTAGTTTGGGTCACCTGTCCTGGGTCTGTCCCCTCCCAGCTCTTGCTGCACCCCCAGCCTGCCTGTTGGCAGGACAGAGCGAAAGGCTGAGATGTCCTTGGCTTGGTATAAGCACTGCTCTGCAACAATTAAAACATCGGGGTGTTATCAGCACTCTTCTCATCCTAAGCCAAAACACAGCATTCCACCAGCTACTAGGAAGAAAATTAATTCTGTTCTAACTGAAACCAGGACACCCAGTTAGTAACCTCTGTGGGGATGAAGGTAGGAAGATCAAAAATAAAACTAACACCTGGTCACTAGAAAGGGAGGAGCTGAGCCAATTTTGTGCGCAGGTTGAGATGTTCAGACCATCAAACTGCAGAGATCTCTGCTAACTGGACATATGGCCACCCATTTTGGGCATCCGATGTTTTAATCATGGAAGACTTCCTGAAAATTATTTTCTCTCACCTGCCTGGCCAGGCACTGGCTTTTGTCTGTTTCTACTGTGGGAAGGAGCGTACAAGTGGTCTTTTCTGCTCCTTGGTCATTCCCCACCCTCCTCTGGTTCCATCCAAGTTCTCTTAGTTCTGCTCATCATCCAAGATGAAATGCTTTATCCTGATCGCTAAGGCACCAAAGCCTACATTGCGTAGAAGCCCTGAGTGGCAAGAGAAAAGTTAGTATTTAGGTTAGCCCCAGGGTGAATAATTACTGCGTGAAGAGAAATAAAATATTTATTAATTCTAATTTCTTTAAACATTTATTGCTTTTTAATTCAGGATGACTGTCATGATTTTTTTCTCCTTGAGATGACAGTGACAAAATAACTCCTGAGATATGATCTACCAGACTGCAGGATTGTTATTAGAGTAAAAACTTATTTAATAAGCCACTTCAAACTAGAGGAAGAGAAGAGAAACACACTAATTGAGGGACTTCTGGATAAGTCACCAGCACTAGCATCTTTTCTTTGCTAGAATTCACAGAAAACCAGAAGAGGAAGAATTATCCAATGGCTACTGTACATGGTCTCTAGCAGTATCTTGTATTATAAACCAATCACTCTTACATAGTCCCTACACTTTCCTTTGTGAGATTGCTCAGACACAAGGCAGAGAGTTATTGTAATATTTGGACAGTATTGATTCTTGTTTTAGAAGTGGACCAGAGGATCTCTGTCATTTTTCTGGTGTGAAAATGACTTGTTAACTGAAAATAAATGGATGAAACACTTGAAGACTATGTCTGTAATGAAAATCAGAATGAGTTTAAACATAAGTGACAAGGAAGAATAGCAAACCACGAAGCCAGCTATGTGCAGGCCTTCCCCATCGAAGACAGACAGATAACGAGGTGAAATATGGACAAGTTGGAGAGGAAGGGAGAAAAGTCTGCAACTCATCTGAATGGAGAATTTTTAAATAAGCAAATAAATGTGTGTTAATATATCACAGTGAGCAAGGGGAAAGAAGGAGGGACTGATGAACTGCTATAAACATACAGCAGCTCTCTGAAAAACTTACCTCCAGCAAAACTGCTGGCTACTTTTGTAGTTTTCTTCAGTTTCAAAAGAATAAGGAAACTGTTTGCAAAAGGACGTCATATGAAGCTCCACAGCAGAAGTCAGATTTTTGTCATGTCTTTCCTAAAAGTTGTTGTTTTTTTTTTAAGCATCCACAGATGCATCATATAGTGAATTTATTTCTGTCTGCATGCAGTCATGCACACACATGCATGTGTTTACATACCTAATTTAGAGAATTAAATAAATAATAATAGACCGAGTCACATATTTCTGTTAGTTTCTAACTTGCATTTGTTGTTTGGCATTGACAAGTCTCTAAGGCAGAGGCCAGAGCTCAGAAACCAACAGAAGCCTGTGTTGAGTGCATTTTTAAGACGGACATATTACAGGAAGAATTTTTGCTTTATATGAAATATGACATTAGTCCCAACTCCAAGGCTCTTTCATCACCCAAGGGTCCCTTTGTCAACTGGTATAGCTCAGATAAATTGAAGAGCATTATATAATGACCTTAATAACCAACTCAAAAAAAAAAAAAAAAAAAAAGTGAAAGATAATATCAACGAGGCCAGGTGTACTGGGTCTGTCTGGGATGTTAACTTTCCCTGCAGCAGCCCATACAGTGCTGTGCTCTGCACTTGTAGCTAGAACAGCAGTGGTATCACACCAGTGTTGTGTCTACTGCTGAGCAGCAGTGGCACAGCATCGGGCCTCTTTCTAACCCTCCTAGGGGGTGGGCAAAAAAAGTGAGGAGAGAAACATCACCAGGGCAGCTGACCTAAACCAACCAAAGGGATATTCCATACCATGTGATGTCACACTCAGCAATAAAAGGTGGAAACAGGAAGAAGAGGGGAGGGGTGGGCTCTCGTTGTGAAAACGTTGGTCCTCCTCCCGAACACCGGCTACGTGCGTTAAGGCCCTGTTTCAAGGACGTGGTCAATCATCGCTCATTTGTGGGAAGTAGAGAGTAATTTCTTTCCTCTGCACTTCCACATAATCTTTATTTGTTTGTTTTTGGTGGTGTTGTTTTTTTTTTCCTTTTCCCCTTTCCCTTTTTTTTTTTTCCATTTAGTTAAATTAAGTTAATAATAATCTTTCCTTAATATTTTTTTCCCTTTAATTAAATTATCCTTATCTCAACCTGTGATTTGTTCTTTGCTTTACTTGTTCCCCTCCTCATATAAGGAGGGGGAGTGAGAGAGCGGTTGTGGGGTTTAGCTGCCTAGCACGGTAAAACCACCACACCAGGACTAAGAGTTCAGTTTTTAACCTCTGATGAAATTGTGTTAGTATTTACTTGGAGTGCTTTATGCTTCAACAGTGCATTGCATTTGTCAGTGGATGCAGACTATATAATGATATCATTATTAAACCCAGTCAACTGTCTAAGTATAAGGCATTTAAGATTTTTTTTTCTTTACCATGCTATGGAGATAGCATGCTTCGCTCTGGATACCTATGACCCTAATTGTACCATCATATCATCTTCCCTCATTTCACTTCCCCCCAGACACATGTATTCTCAACAGATGAGAGCTTTCATTTTATACAGCCACGAACCTGAGTCTGCAAGACTAGATTTTTATTTTTTTATATATATCCCCGCTCCTACACCACAGTTAAAGAATGCCTTTCAGTCTCAAAAAGGTATGTCCTCTTAACATCCCCAGCAGTCCAAAGACTGATATTACTTCCATTAAACATGGGTGAAATGGCATTATTGAGAGACAAAGTGACTTTTCTGAAAAATTCTGCACCAAAGCAGAGACATGAAACAAAATTTTTCAAATAATAATAATGACAAAAAGTCATTCTATTCACCGTACGATCATATAGTGACAGATCAGGGGCATTTACTTGTTGCCTCCACTAAAATAACCTTCTATCTTCCAAATAATACAGAATATTATTCCTAATTATTTATTGTTTTCTATTTTTTAAGACTAACAAATGCAACAGATTTTTTTTTAATCTAGTCAGAGAAGACATAATTTTGAATTATTTTTCTGAAACTAGTCTGCTAATGTAGTAAGGTGATGCTTCAGAGAGAAAGCTATCCAGTTGGTGGTTGTGTGGTTACTGCATATTAAAATTCCAATTCCCAGACCTTTACAAAAATACTATTAGCAATTAGCTAATGTGCTGATGATCCTCATGATGGTATAACGTAGCTGACTTATTTCCTTAGACTTCTAAGACCATTTAATAAAAAAAGAAGATCTAAATTGCAGTTCAGGCTGAGGGTAAAATTCATTCTCTCTCTTCCCCTCCCCTCCCCTCCCCACCCCTCTGAAATGCCATTGCACTGATATTAAATTTGAAGGCATTGAACTGATTTGACCACTTGCTTCCCAAGAGCCCCTCCAGAACCAGAAAAAGTAACACAAAGAATACAATAAATAATAAAATTTTGAAAGCTAGTAACAGATCCAAATCCTGGACTTACTGATGTCAGATTGTTTTGGCATGGATTGAAAATATGGCCACAGTAGGTTAAAGGAAACTAATCAGAAGTCATAGCATAACATTTAACATATGGACTTGGTGTAAGAGGTTGCATGACATAAGCTGATGTGAATCGTTGCCAGAGTTATTTGAGATCAACTCCCCTTGTCCTTATGGGGGATTTCAACTTGCCAGACGTCAACTGGGATCACCACACGGCTGACACGAGCAAGTCCAGGAGGTTCATAAAGCACCTAGATGATAACTTCTTCGTGCAAGTGCTAAGGGAGCCAACTAGGAAAAGTGCCCTCCTAGATCTGTTGCTGGTGAACAGAGAGGGTCTTGTGAGAAATGTGGCAATTGGCAGCTGTCTCAGTCATAGTGACCATGAAGTGGTTGAGTTCAAAATTTATGGTGACAGAAGGAAAACTGCGACCAAAACTTCAGCCCTGGACATGGGGAAAGCAGACTTCAGGCTGCTCAGGGAACTAGTCAGCAAGGTCCCCTGGGCAACTGCTTTTGAAGGCATTGGCGTCCATCAGTGCTGGTCAGTCTTTAAGCACTGCCTCCTAAAAACACAGGATCAGGCAATCCCAAAATACTGGAAGTCAAGCAGGCGGGGCAGAAGGCCGGCCTGGCTGACCAGGGATCTTCTACTGGAGCTTAAGCAAAAAAAGAAAGTGTACGGCTGCTGGAAGGAGGGTCAGGTGACGAGGAAGGAATGCAGGGATGCTGTTTGCATTTGTAGGGAGAAAATTCGTGTGGCCAAAGCCCAACTAGAGTTGAAGCTGGCCATGTCTTTGGGAGACAATATAAAAGGTTTTTTTTAGATATGTGAACAAAAAATGGAGAACCAAAGAAAACATAGGTTTGCTACTTGATGGGGAAGGTCTCCTCACAGACAAGGACATAGGCAAAGCAGAGATGTTTAATGCCTTCTTTGCCTCTGTCTTTAACACTGACGATGGGCTTCGGGACCCAGGGTGCCCTGACCTGGAGGACTATGATGGTGGGAATAATAAACCCACAACCGACCCTGAATGTGTGCGGGATTTGCGGCTCCACCTGGATCCATATAAGTCCATGGGTCCGGATGGGATTCATCCCAGGGTGCTTAGAGAGCTGGTTGACATCATTGCGGGACCTCTCTTCATTATTTTTCAACAATCTTGGGAATCTGGAAAGGTACCAGTAGACTGGAAGCTGGCAAATATTGTACCAATTTTCAAGAAGGGTAAGAAAGAAGACCCTGGCCATTACAGGCCTGTCAGTCTCAGGTCAGTGCCTGGTAAAATTATGGAGAAGATGATCCTTGAACTTACTGAAGCACATCTGGGGGACAATGCAGTCATTGGTCCCAGACAACATGGGTTCACGAGGGGTAGGTCCTACCTAACAAATTTGATTTCCTTTTATGATAAGATCACCCATCTAGTCGATCAAGAGAAACCAGCTGATGTGACTTTTTTGTATTTCAGCAAAGCTTTTGACACGGTTTCCCATAGGATCCTACTGGACAAAATGTCCAGCATACAGCTGGGCAAAAACATCATACGATTGGGTGAGCAATTGGCTGACGGGCAGGGCTAAAAGGGTTGTGGTAAATGGGGCCACATCTGGGGGTTGTGGTTGATAGCAAGCTGAATATGAGCCAGCAGTGTGCCCTGGCAGCCAGGAGGGCCAACCATATCCTGGGGTGCATCAAGCACGGCATCGCTAGTCAGTCGAGGGAAGTGATTTTCCCACTCTGCTCTGCGCTGGTGCGGCCTCACCTCGAGTACTGTGTGCAGTTCTGAACACCACAGTACAAAAAAGATGTAAAACGGTTGGAGAGTGTCCAGAGGAAGGTGACAAAGATGGTGAAGGGCCTAGAGGGGAAGACGTATGAGGAGTGGCTGAGGTCACTGGGCCTTTTCAGCCTGGAAAAGAGGAGGCTGAGGGGAGACCTCATCGCAGTCTACTGCTTCCTCGCGAGGGGGAGTGGAGGGGCAGGCGCTGACCTATTCTCCTTAATGACCAGTGATAGGACCTGTGGGAATGGTGTCAAGCTGAGGCAGGGGAAGTTTAGGCTGGACATGTGGAAGAGGTTCTTCACCGAGAGGGTGGTCGCACACTGGAACAGGCTCCCCAGGGAAGTAGTCACTGTACCGTGCCTGTCTAAATTTAAGAAGCGATTGGACTGTGCACTTAGTCACATGGTCTAAAATTTTGGGTAGACCTGTGTGGTGCCAGAAGTTGGACTTGATCTTTATGGGTCCCTTCCAACTCAGGATATTCTATGATTCTATGGTTCTATGATTCTATGTGAATCATTGCCAGAGTTATTTGAGACTGCAGAATCCCTTCCCCAGTTTGAGAAAAATCTCAATAATTTTCTTCTGACAGGACCTTCTGTGAAGCTGTTTTATTTGCAATTACAATGGCAGGCGTCCTGCCAATTAGGAGCGCATTATAGTAAACAAATCATAACCATTTATTCCCTATTACCCAACACCTGATCACCTCCCGTTTCCTCATCGGCCGAGTACTACAGGTTCAGAAGCTACTCAATGCTCCTCTATATCATATATGTACAATTTTTCTTTTTTCAACCCTTTAATTTCTCCTTTTTCCTTTTTTTTTTTTTTTTTTTTTTTCTCCTATCTTATGTTTTGAGAACTTGTGTTCTTTGTTTTCCTGTTCTCACACTGCTCATCTTGTTTTTCTCAAGCTTCTACCTTATTTTGGAACAGGGAGGTCTTCTACTGTCCACTTATCTACTTAGCATTTCTCCTTGTTATGACTACACAACTACCTTTGAATACAGAAGGTTAGTTTTCTACTGCAAAAACACACAACTACTTCAAAAACATGTTCTACTGTAAAAACACAACTTAGTTTCTCACAATTCCCCACTCTTCTTTTCTTACTCCTATTGTTTTTGCACCTCTTCACATACTACACTCTTGAGTTTTTCCAACATTAAGGCACAATATTCTTCTTCGGATGTCACGGGGGATGACAGATATACAATGTCATTATTATTACAATACCAACAAATAGTTGTTTGAGTCAATTCCATTCAGGTAACCACGAAGTTAGTTTCTCCCAAATGTTTCTAAATCCCCAGGAAGTGTCATCTTGAGCCACTCTATGTAGGATCTTGTTTTTGTTTTTTTTTGTTTTTTTGTTGTTTGTTTGTTTTTTTTTTCCCCAAATATTTTTGAGACCAGTCAAAGTCATCCTATTTGATCTATATATATACAGCAACTAGCATTAATTACAGTGCACGGTCCTCCTTATGAGGTCATTAATAAATCGAATACCATTCGATTCTAGAGTACTATTTTTGCAAACTTATCTCCTTTTTCTTGCATTCAGAGTGTTATCACCTATTTCTTCAATTATAGCTGAGATATTTACAATAGCGTTTTCTAATTCACTTACCCCTAACCAAGGTAAAAACCACCTTGCAAAACTGTGAAATGCTAGAGAATTTTACTAGAGGATTGTTATAAATGGCTCAGGATTCAAATTAGGATTAAATAAAAAAAATAGGATTTATTGAAAGAATATATAAAGGAATAGAGGTAAGCAAACAGCGCTGGGTGCACCGGGAGTCTCCGCTCCACCAGGACGCACACCAGTTACATCAAGCAGCTGATTTTTATGCTCCTAGACTAATACATATTCATTACTACTTCTAAAAAAAATAGATTATTAAAATTAGCTTCCGGGGTGCAGTCCCTCCTACTGGAGCATGCGCAGTCTCCTCTGGGGTCTCTTCTGGGGGTCTCTAGGGGTCTTTCATGCTGAAGGCTCGTAGTCTTCCTCTCCCCCTTTGTACTTACTGGGCACCATGCCAAGTTTATAGAACATCCTCTTCAAGTCTTGTCTCCCAGCCGTCCTTCAGCTTCTTTCTCCTTCCTCTTTATCTCTCGGCCCCCCCTAACCAGATACCAAAGATCCACATAGTATCCCATAACAGTCACTAGTTGTTATCAGTTGTTCTGAAACTCCCAGACACACGAGTAATTAAAACATTCTTCCCCAGCCATTCACAGACACATCTATAGCAGTGTTAGAAATAGAAGTCCGGAATAACAAAAGCAAACAGGTTCATAAATTTAAGAAGTGATAAATTGACTAGAATGAGGGGGAGACTGGGACACGCTGCATCTGTGGTTCAAGAATTGAATTGCCAGTGCAGGGCCCAGAGGCAGACAGGATTCAAACAAAATTGTTCTTTATGGACACGAATTGTTAAAACATTCCTCACAGGATTATCTGGAGTCTGCTTAATTCTGCGTGGGTTCTAAAGGGGGCTTTGGCTTTGTGGGTCTTCAATGATGGTTACTTTTGGAATTATTGCCCCCAGGGTGCATGCTCCCTTCCATCCTAGGGGCAACACCTTCCTGGCTTTATTGCCACATAGACAGTACTACCCTGTGCCATTTGGGACAGGCCATCCGGTTACAGGATTCTCATGTTGTATCTGGTGTGCATTAGGTATAATAGCATTCCCGTGGCTACCGTATTTGGTACAGTATGGATGATTCCCTACTTCATGGATAATATTTCTGTCAAAGTTTCTGTCAATGTTGTTTAAAAGGCACCTTTGATAACATAGTATATTTTAGCCAGGATTATGTGTAGGGAGCTCAACTTCAAAATCTATTCCTTCCCAGGACTGAGTATGATCTGTCATTTTTAGAAATCTAGAGAATCCAGACAGAGTTGCTGCTGGAAATAGCAATCAGGGACAAGGCCTTTTCAATCTTTCTAGGCATCTGGGTGAAATCCAATTTCGAGATAGAATTTGAGAGATGTTCTGGATTAATTGGAAATGCTGATTTTTCCCTCCATCCTATCACTAATCCATTGAGAATAGGTATTAAGAAGATAAACTTAAAATGCATCATTTATATATATATATGCACCCCTATAATAATTAAGAAATAATACATAAGAAACCCCCCCCCCCCCCCGTTCTCCCTCATTCAGGGAGTGTTCCCTGGAAACACTCCAATTCTGTGTAATTCAATCCCTTTTACTCATTAATTCATTAAGAATTCTTCTAAGGAAAAGTTAAAGGTTCACAACAGATAGATTTAACAGTTTTAACCTTAAAAGTCTTTGTAAAGGTAGTCTCTCAGGTATCAGGGTTAACTGATGCTTTTACCCAGGTATGAGTCCACCCTTTCTCAGCCGTTCTTCCTGTCATCTCAGTAGTCAGGAGCACTTGGAACAGTCCGTCCCACTCAGGTTGCAGCTTCAATTCTCTCCATGTTCGCATCAGAACCCAATCTCCTGCTCGGAATGAATGGATCAGGGCTGCCAAGGGTGGGATTTGAGCTAACAGTCCACGGGTCCTGAGAGATGACAAAGAGGACGACATCCCAAGTATATAGTTCTTAAGAAAAGCATATTTTGTCCCAAATCGAGGTAATTAATTCCCTTTGTCCATGTACAGCAATCAAAATAATATTTCATATGGTGCGGTAGTTTTACCGTGACAAGCAGCTAAACTCCACCACAACCGCTCTCTCACTCCTCCTCCTCAGAAGACGAGAGGAAGAAGTAAAGGAAAGAACAACTCATGGGTTGAGTGGGAATTTTCCCTTAGAACATCCAATGTAACACAGGTAGGCGTAGTGCCAAGAGGAGCTGTGCTTCTGTACCCACAACTTCTGAAGCAGCTCGAACACCCTCATATGCTGTGAGTATCTCCTCAGTTTGGATGTAATTGGCTTCTGATCCACGATAGCCCCGGCTCCAGAAACCCAGAGGTCGACCTCGAGTTTCTCCTGGGGTCTCCTGCCAGCTGCTCCAGGTGAGGCCATGCTCCCCAGCTGCATTGTAAAGTATGTATGGCACAGCTGGTCCGGAACGGACAGGCCCAAGGGCTACTGCACAAGCTATTTCTTGTTTGATTTGTTCAAAGGCCTGTTGTTGCTTGGGGCTCCACTCGAAATAGTTCCTCTTTTGAGTCACTCAATACAGAGGACTCACAAGCTGACTATAGCCTGGAACATGCATTCTCCAAAATCCCACAAGGCCTAGGAAAGCTTGCTTTTCTTTTTTGCTAGTTGGCGGAGACACTGCTGTTATTTTGTTGATCACATTCATCGGAATATGGCGACGTCCATCCTGCCATTTTACCCCCAAGAACTGGATTTCCTGTGCAGGCACCTTGACCTTACTCTGTTTAATGGCAAAACTGGCTTTCAGGAGAATTTGGATTACTTTCTTCCCTTTCTCAAAAACTTCTTCTGCTGTCTTGCCCCACACGAGGATGTCATCAATGTACTGCAGGTGTTCAGGAGCTCCCCTTTTTCCAGTGCAGACTGGACCAGTCCATGGCAAATGGTAGGGCTGTGTTTCCACCCCTGGGGCAGTCGATTCCAGGTGTATTGGATGCCCCTCCAAGTGAAAGCAAACTGCGGTCTCCATGCTGCTGCCAAAGGGAATGAGAAAAATGCATTAGCAATATAAATTTTAGCGTACCACTTGGGTGCCTTAGATTCCAGTTCGTACTGGAGTCTTAAGGTGTTTGTAGCAAATACCCAGGACTGCATACTAGCTGGTCATATGGATGATGATTGTGGTTGTAGGCAAAATCTGAACTCCCCCATTCCAACCTGGATTGAATTTGTACAAGATATAGATAAGTATGGACGCCGAATGGGCTGGATTAGTTCATGCAGTATTAAGTCCCAAGACCACTCTTGGTGAGTCCGCCAAATCCACACACAAAATCTGAGATACCTCAAATTCAAAGAGAGGTTCAAACCTAATAGGGAACGGGGTGAGTTGTGGCGTAAGGCTTTGGGTGCATCCCGACCATTCTCGCGTGGTGCCTCTATGGAGGACCTCCATACATTAGTCCAATTTCTGGGTAAGAAAAATATTCCAGCCTGGGAGAATTGCCTAACTGGAAAACCCCCAACCTATAAGGAAAGTGCAACTTCTGCACCAAGCCTAATTGAGGAGGCAGAAGGTCAGCAAAAAAACTCCTGTCCCCGAGGAGGGCAGTGAGCCACCCTGCTGGGTGGGTATTAGCAATTCAATGGCTCTCTAATGAGAACTCTCACCCTATCATTGCCATTCCCGTTGGACCCCAAAAACTACTGGTAAATTTTCTTATTGACACCGGGGTCCAAATGCCAGTAATTACACATGAGACAGCACAAACCCTGAGCATAACACCTGGTCGACGCAGGGTTAAATTCACGGGAATCAATGGTGTGGAAAAACAATGCCCCACAGCAAAAATTTCACTCTGGCTGCCAGAGGAACAAAAATTAACCAGGGCAGTAGTATTAGTTGGTGCTGCATATACTAATATTTTAGGATTTGACATACTGCATGGGCAAATGTGGAAACTCCCAGATGGAACTGCGTGGAGTTTCCAAACACATGAAAGGGATTCAGACACAGTAAAACTGAATCTGTTACAAACATCCATACCCTTACCCCCCACTAAAATCAGTAATGTTCGGCAATATCCATTCCCAGCAGCAGCAGCGCTTATGGGGATTGACGGGGTGGTAACAGAATTGGAAGAAAGAGGCATTATTAAAACGACTCATTCACCTTACAATTCACCGTTGTGGCCAGTAAAGAAACCAACCAGGCAATGACATTTTACAGTTTTTACTGTAAAGGCAATTTTACATTTTACAGACAGTTAAATGCTAACACCACACCTTTGACTGTCGCACTTCCAAACTTGGCACTTCCAAACCCCCAGACATCAGAGACTTCAAAGAAAGAACATACAAAAACAAATAGCTCTCTTATTGACACTTCACGAGTAGTTAAAACATTCCTCACAGGCCATTCACAGGGACACTCCAGTCACATCTATAGCAGTGCTAAATCAACCACAAAGAAGGCAAAAAGACTGTAACTGTTAGAAATAAGAGTTCAGAATAAAAAAAGCAAATAGGCTCATGGATTTGAGGAATATTTCTGAAGATTTGATAATTTGACTATAATGAGGGGGAGACTGGGACACACTGGGAAGAAATGTTCCATACTGACATGAATCAGATGAACATATATAACACAAACATGGCAGAGATAGCAAAAGCCTTCTGTGCATCTAACAGTAGCAATGGTGCTAACTACTCCCAAATATCTCTACACATGCAAAGTCAAAGATTGCTATTTCACCCTCTTCTAACCCTGCCAGTTGAATACAACTGAGCATATTTTATTTTCTTTTGTGTTCACGGGAATCCTGAGTGAACTGCATGTAGACAGCTGGAGAATCGCAAACCAACAGTTTGGATTAATAATGCTGTGCTTTACCCTGAACTTGATGCAATTACAGGCCTTAAAGGAAACTTAGTTACCGTGGTTGTGCACGGAGCTGAGGTGTTTCACCATGACATCTTACAGTGCATTGTCACAGTATAGGGCAAGCACTAGAACATCTCAAAACAAAAAGGACCTAAAAAAAAAAAGGACCTAAAAAAGCTCCGGTTCCTGCAGCTGCTCCAGCTCCTGCAGCCGCTCCAGCTCCTGTGGCTGGGTCAGAGAAAAGAGCTGTAGCAGTGCAAGTTGACCCTGCAGAGGGTATTCCAACCCCTGTGGCAGACCCTGTAACGGGGTCAGAGAAACGAGCTGTAGCAGTGCAAGTTGACCCTGCGGAGGGTATTCCAACCTCTGTGGTAGACCCTTTAACAAGGTCAGAGAAACGAGAAGTAGCAGTGCAAGCTGCCCCTGTAGAGAAGGTGAAAAAATGGTATAGAGATTCAGGTCGTTTAGAACGCAGAGAATCTTCTGCCAAATCTAGGTATAGAGACAACGGAGATAACGACAACGCTGGGCCATCAAGGGTTCAGGAGGAGGAAGATGAGGATGCCGAAAAATCAACAGTAACTACCCGAAGCCTAAACGAGTGTGAGTTACGAGATGTGCGAAAAGATTTTGGTCGCTGTATAGGTGAGCAGCTTGTAACCTGGCTGCTCCGATGCTGGGACTCTGGAGCCAATTGTGTGGAATTAGACGGCAGGGAAGCCAAGTGACTGGGATCCCTTGCTAGAGACACAGGCATTGACAAAGCAATTGCAGATGGAGCACAATCTCACAGCCTCTGGAGGCGTCTCCTCTCAGCTGTGAGGGAAAGGTATCCCTTCAAGGAAGAACTTGTATGTCTACCAGGCAAGTGGACTGCTATGGAGAAGGGAATCCAGTACCTGAGGGAATTAGCCGTACGGGAAGTGATTTATGAGGACCCAGACCTCAGACAAACATCCAAAGATCCAGATGAAGTCAGGTGTACACGACCCATGTGGCGGAAGTTTGTACGGAGTGCACCATCATCATATGCCAGCTCATTGGCAGTAATGGCCTGGAAAGAGGATGAGGAACCCACAGTGGATGAAGTGGCTAAACAACTCCGGCAGTACGAAGAAAGTCTCTCCTCTTCCTTACAGGCCTGCGTCTCAGCTGTGGAGAAACTTTCTGAAGAGTTCCACCAACTTAAAGAGAATCTATCTTCCTCCCCACCTGAACCAACCAGTGCCCACCGACCAAAAGAGAACACTTGGGAGAAACTTTCTGAAAAGGTTCACCAACTTGAAGAGAGATTATTCTCCTCCGCACCTGTACAGAGCAGTGTCTCAGCTATCAGGGGTAGGCGTTGATCCACACAAGGAAGTGATATGGTTGGTACTCACCCCGTGCCACCCTGTGGTTTTACTTACGAGACCATGGAGAGGACATGAGAAAATGGGATGGAAAATCTACTGCGACCCTAGAGGCACGGGTACGTGAGTTGCAAAAGAAAACAATCAAGAAAAAGGGATTCTCTGAAAAATTTGCTGCTCCAACTTCCAGCAGACAGTCCTTCAAACACACAAACGAAGAAGATTCTGACCAGGATTAGGGGGGCCCTGCCTCCAGCCAGGGGGAGGAAAGGGACAATCGAGTTTATTGGACTGTGTGGATTCGATGGCCTGGCACGTCAGACGCACAGAAGTATAAGGCTTTAGTAGACACCGGTGCACAATGTACTGTAATGCCATCGAGATATAAAGGACCAGAGCCCATCTGTACTTGTGGAGTGACAGGGGGATCTCAGCAGTTGACTGTATTGGAGGCTGAAGTGAGTCTGACTGGGAATGAGTGGGAAAAGCACCGCATTGTGACTGGCCCGGATGCTCCATGTATCCTTGGCATAGACTATCTTAGAAGAGGATATTGCAAGGACCCAAAAGGGTTCCGGTGGGCTTTTGGTATAGCTGCCTTAGAGACAGAAGGCATTAAACAATTATCTACCTTTCCTGGTCTCTCAGAGGACCCCTCTGTTGTGGGGTTGCTGAGGGTCGAAGAACAGCAAGTGCCAATCGCTACCAAAACTGTGCACCGGTGGCAATATCGCACTAACCGAGACTCCCTGATTCCTATCCATAAGCTAATTCATCAATTGGAGAGCCAAGGAGTGATCAGCAAGACTCATTCACCTTTCAATAGTCCCATATGGCCAGTGCGAAAGTCTAATGGCGAGTGGAGACTAACAGTGGACTATTGTGGCCTGAACGAAGTGACGCCACCACTGAGTGCTGAAGTGCCGGACATGCTGGAACTTCAGTACGAACTTGAATCGAAGGCAGCCAAGTGGTACGCCACAATTGATATCGCTAATGCATTTTTCTCCATCCCCCTAGCAGCAGAGTGCAGGCCACAATTTGCCTTCACTTGGAGGGGAGTCCAATATACTTGGAATCGGCTGCCCCAGGGGTGGAAACACAGCCCTACCATTTGCCATGGACTGATCCAGTCTGCACTAGAGCAGGGGGAACCTCCTGAACACCTGCAGTACATCGATGACATCTTTGTGTGGGATGACACAGCAGAGGAAGTTTTTGAGAAAGGGAAGAAAATAGTCCAAATCCTTCTGAAAGCCGGTTTTGCCATAAAACAAAATAAAGTCAAAGGACCTGCACGAGAGATCCAGTTTTTAGGAATAAAATGGCAAGATGGACGTCGTCAAATCCCAATGGATGTGATCAACAAAATAACAGCTATGTCTCCACCAACTAACAAAAAAAAACACAGACTTTCCTAGGTGTTGTGGGGTTTTGGAGAATGCACATTCCAAATTACAGTCTGATTGTAAACCCGCTCTACCAAGTAACCCGTAAGAAGAATGAGTTTGAATGGGGCCCTGAACAACGACAAGCCTTTGAACAAATCAAGCAGGAAATAGTCCATGCAGTAGCCCTTGGGCCAGTTCGAACAGGACCAGATGTAAAGAATGTGCTCTACCCTGCAGCTGGGGAGAACGGCCCCACCTGGAGCCTCTGGCAGAAAGAACCTGGGGAAACTCGAGGTCGACCCCTGGGGTTTTGGAGCCGGGGATACAGAGGGTCTGAGGCCCGCTATACTCCAACTGAAAAGGAGATACTGGCAGCATATGAAGGAGTTCGATCTGCTTTGGAGGTGGTCGGTACTGAAGCGCAGCTTCCTGGCACCCCAATTGCCGGTACTGGGCTGGATGTTCAAAGGAAGGATCTCCTCTACACATCATGCAACTGATGCTACATGGAGCAAGTGGGTTGCACTGATTACTCAGTGGGCTCGAATAGGAAACCCCAGTCGCCCAGGAATCTTGGAAGTGATTATGGACTGGCCAGAAGGCAAATACTTTGGGATATCATCAGAGGAGGAGGTGGGTCGTGCTGAAGAAGCCCCACTGTACAACCAGTTACCAGAAAATGAAAAGAAATATGCCCTGTTCACTGATGGGTCCTGTCGTATTGTGGGGAAGCATCGGAGATGGAAGGCTGCTGTATGGAGTCCTACACGACGAGTTGCAGAAGCTGCTGAGGGAGAAGGTGAATCGAGTCAGTTTGCAGAAGTGGAGGCCTTTCAGCTGGCTTTAGACATTGCTGAACGAGAAAAATGGCCAGTTCTCTATCTCTACGCTGATTCATGGATGGTAGCAAATGCCCTGTGGGGATGGTTACAGCAATGGAAGCAAAACAACTGGCAGCGTAGGGGCAAACCCATCTGGGCTGCTGCATTGTGGCAAGACATTGCTGCTCGGGTAGAGAACCTGGCTGTGAAAGTACGTCACGTAGATGCTCATGTGCCCAAGAATCGGGCTACTGAAGAACATCAAAACAACCAGCAGGTGGATCAGGCTGCTAAGATTGAAGTAGCTCAGGTGGACCTGGATTGGCAGCATAAAGGTGAATTATTTATAGCCCGATGGGCCCATGACACTTCAGGCCATCAAGGTAGAGATGCAACATATAGATGGGCTCGTGATCGAGGGGTGGACCTGACCATGGATGCTATAGCACAGGTTATTCATGACTGTGAAACATGTGCTGCAATCAAGCAAGCCAAACGGTCAAAGCCTCTTTGGTATGGAGGACTATGGCTGAAATATAAATATGGAGAGGCCTGGCAGATTGATTACATCACACTTCCTCAAACTCGCAATGGCAAGCGCCACGTACTTACAATGGTGGAAGCAACCACCGGATGGCTGGAAACATATCCTGTGCCTCATGCCACCGCCCGGAACACTATCCTGGGCCTTGAAAAGCAAGTCCTATGGCAACATGGTATCCCAGAAAGAATAGAGTCAGACAATGGAACTCATTTCCGAAACAACCTTATAGACACTTGGGCCAAAGAACATGGTATTGAGTGGGTGTATCACATCCCCTATCATGCACCAGCCTCCGGGAAAGTTGAACGATACAATGGACTGTTAAAGACTACCCTGAAAGCAATGGGCGCTGGGACATTCAAAGATTGGGATACCCATTTGGCAAAGGCCACCTGGTTATTCAGTACTAGGGGATCTGCCAACCGAGCTGGACCTGCCCAATCAAACCTGTTACGTACTGTAGATGGGGATAAAGTTCCTGTAGTGCGTGTAAGAAATATGCTGGGTGAAACAGTCTGGGCTACTCCTGCCTCAGAAAAAGGCAAACCCATTCGTGGAATTGTTTTCGCTCAGGGACCTGGATACACTTGGTGGGTGATGCAAAAGAACGGAGAGGTCCGGTGTGTACCTCAAGGAGATTTAATACTGGGTGAGAATAGCCCATGAACTGAATTGTACCATGTTAATTACTATATAATACTGTATGTTATCACTACCATGACTACTATAGGTGACTAATTAGAATGTCTGGAAAAGAGTGTAACCTGAGCATGACATAAATGGTATGGAATAAGGGGTGGATAGATGTCCTGGTTTCAGTTAGAACAGAATTAATTTTCTTCCTAGTAGCTGGTGGAATGCTGTGTTTTGGCTTAGGATGAGAAGAGTGCTGATAACACCCCGATGTTTTAATTGTTGCAGAGCAGTGCTTATACCAAGCCAAGGACATCTCAGCCTTTCGCTCTGTCCTGCCAACAGGCAGGCTGGGGGTGCAGCAAGAGCTGGGAGGGGACAGACCCAGGACAGGTGACCCAAACTAGCCAAAGGGGTATTCCATACCATCTGACGTCATGCTAAACAATATATAGGTGTGGCTAGCCAGGGGAGGGGGGCCGGACTGCTCGGGGTTAAGCTGGGCATCGGTCAGCGGGTGGTGAGCAATTGCATTGTGCATCACTTGTTTGTACATATTATTATTAGTAGTACTATTATCATCATTGTATTATTATTATTATTATTGTTATTATTATTTTCCTGTCTAATTAAACTGTCTTTATCTCAACTCACGGGCTTCACTTTTCATTTCTCTCCCCCGTCCCAGAGAGGGAGGGGGGAGGGTGAGCGAACGGCTGCGTGGTGTTTAACTGCCGGCCGGGTTAAACCACGACACTGAGGGAAGGCTAGTTGTTAACAAAAAAAACAAACACTTAAAAAATAGCAAAAAGAGAAAGGAAGAGCAGGCAAGGTAGGAGAATTGCTAAACACAGAAAAGCTTCAAAACCCATAGTCGTGCTGTTAGCTTTGATACGTTTTGTTCTTTTTAAAGAAAACACATAAAGAAACAATTGGTTGGTTGGTGGTTAGGAAGTGGTATCTCAGGGAGCGGGATGTAATAACAATAGTTCCAGGAAATGTGCATTTATATAGGTGTAAGAAGAGAGCAGTAATTGTAGTCCTAAAATGGACAGTCCTATATTGAGCTGACACATGTATTTAACAGTGTGTTGTGGTTTAACCTGGCACACAGCTCAGCACCACACAGATGTTCTCCCCTAGTGCCCCCCCCAAAAAAAAAAAAAGTAAAAAAAAGTGGGATGGAGGAGAGAACTGAAAAAAAGATAAAACTTGTGGGTCAAGACAATTAAAAGGACAGCAAAGTAATGGAAAATAATAATGGTAAAAGAATAGAAAAGAATATACAAAATATCCCCCCCCCCCCCCCCCCCATAATTGCTGAGCATGACACTGCATGGCACGGGACATCCCTTTGGGCAGACTGGGCCAGCTGTCCTGGTTCTGTCCCCTCCCAGCTCCTGGTGCACCCCCAGCCCCTCGCTGGCAGGGCAGCACAGGAAGCTGAACAGTCCTTGGCTCTGGATGAGCACTGCTCTGCAACAACTGAAACATCAGAGCACTATCAGCATTGTTCTCATCCTAAAACTGAAACGCACCACAATGTCAGGTAGTAGGAAGAAAATGAACTCTATCCCAACTAAAACCAGGACTGAGAATTTTATGGCTTTCTAGAACACTTTTTCTTTTCTTTTCCTTTGTAAACAGAAAGAGTAATTCATCTATTGATGACCTGAATAATTGGCATTTTGATGTTGCTATCTTTCAGCAGAAGAGAGCCATCTATTCCCTCTTCTTTAGTGGGGAGAGTGAACCTCAAATGTGGTGAGGCACAGGCGTGTCCTCATCTGCTTGGAGCTGGAAAGGGAGGAGAAGAACCATTAATATATGAGGCTCCTCAAGGATGCATGACCCCTTTTGGTCTTTGAGTAGCTTGGTACCTCTACAGGTCCCAGAAGAAATAAGTTGTTAATTAGTTAATTACTTAATTAAGTTAATTAATTAATTGGCTAATTAATTAGTTAAGAAATGCTTAACTTCTACCAGGAAGCTTCTTTGTTCTTCTCAAAGGTGTGCTTCATTGTGGTGGTTTTACCTTGCTAGGCAGCTGAACTCCACCACAACTGCTCTCTCACTCCTCCTCCTTAGAAGATTCATATGGAATTCATCATTCACATGGATTCATCATCATCTTTTATTATTCGCTAGAATTTCTTAACTGGTTTCAGAAGTCAGTGTTGGCTTCAGCAGCAAGGAAAATATTATGAAAGGATTGAACAGCCAATTCTAAAATGTAGTATCTCCAAATTCTGTACCATTTTGTCTGAAGATAGTAAATATATGTTAGGAAATCACCCAGGATTTTTTTCTTTTCCTTTTGGTAGTGGCCTTATATTCAAACTACCCAAGAGTCAATTTGCTGTTGTCTGATATGGGCCAGAGAACTAGGTTCACATTAGTCATGACAGAGCTGGATACTGAGGACTTTCACATGTCATACTGTCCTGGTTTCAGTTAGCACAGAATTAATTTTCTTCCTAGTAGCTGGTGGAATGCTGTGTTTTGGCTTAGAATGAGAAGAGTGCTGATAACACCCCGATGCTTTAATTGTTGCAGAGCAGTGCTTATACTAAGCCAAGGACATCTCAGCCTTTGCTCTGTCCTGCCAACGGGCAGGCTGGGGGGTGCAGTAAGAGCTGGGAGGGGACAGACCCAGGACAGGTGACCCAAACTAGCCAAAGGGGTATTCCATACCATCTGACGTCATGCTAAACAATATATAGGGGTGGCTAGCCGGGAGGAGGGGGCCGGACTGCTCGGGGTTAGGCTGGGCATCGGTCAGCGGGTGGTGAGCAATTGCATTGTGCATCACTTGTTTGTACATACTATTATTACTTTCGTATTATCCCCATTGTATCATCATTATTATTATTGTTATTATTATTTTTGTTATTTTTTTTTTCCTGTCTTATTAAACTGTCTTTATCTCAACTCACGGGCTTCACTTTCCATTTCTCTCCCCCGTCCCAGAGAGGGAGGGGGGAGGGTGAGCGAACGGCTGCGTGGTGTTTAGCTGCCGGTCGGGTTAAACCACGACACATACTCAATGAATTATTTTGTTAAATGTATTACCTTTTATATGACACAGAATAATCAGATGTTTTCTATAAAAAACCTTGCACAAAATAATTAAACTTTTTTATTTTTAATAATTGTATTTAAGATCATTTAATATTTTAATTATTATATATAATTATATAATATACAATTAAATATAATATTTAATATTTTCAATTATTTGCTTTATTTGATATATTTAATAATTTTTATTTTTAATGCGCTGGTTTTTATTAAACCAGCAGATTAATAATTGGCTTCGAGCCTGGTGTCACCGGAAGGGGTTTGGGTTTTTTGACCGTGGGTTGATTTACATGAGACCAAGCCTGCTGAAAACAGGCAGGAATAGCCTCTTCCACCAGCAGAAAAGGGTTTTAGGATGGGAGTTGGCAGGGTTCATTGATAGAGCTTTAAAATAGGTATGAAGGGGGGTGAGGGTGGAACTGGGGACACTATAAAGGAGCCTGAATGTAATATGCCAGTTCTTGGGGGTGATGAATGTACTAGCAAGACATTGCAGTCTTGTGTTTTGGTGAAGGATGAGGATGACATAGCAATTTGCAGAAAGGACACAAGAGTTGGTGAGAGGTTGGTAACTATGGAAACACCTGAGTATGGTCAAGAGGGTATTAGGGCTTCTCCCTCCCAAAAGGTGGCCCAGCTGAGGTGCATTTACACTAATGCACGCAGTATGAGTAACAAACAGGAGGAGCTGGAGGCCACCATGCTAGTAGGAAACTGATGTAGTTGCCATCACGGAAACCTGGTGGGATGATTCCCATGAATGGAGTGTGGCTGTTGACGACACTGTTGATAAGTGTGGCTGTTGTTGACTTTAGCTTCTCCCACAGTGTGTAGGGGTTTAGTTTCAGCAGGACCAGGATGGCTGTCAGACCCCCTGTTGTTAACTAGCCAAGTGGCCTCTAGTAGATTTATATCCCAGTGTTTCCATGTCCCAGCACCCAATGCTCGTAGCATAGTTTTTAGCAATCTATTGTACCTCTCAACCTTCCCAGAGGCTTGTGGGTGATAAGGGATGTGATACAACCACTCAATGCCATGTCTCTTGGCCCAGGAGGTGACAAGATTGTTTCGGAAGTGACTCCCATTGTTGGACTCAATTCTCTCTGGTGTACCATGTTGCCACAGCACTTGTCTTTCCAGGCCCGAGAGTGTTTCGGGCCATGGCATGGTTTACAGGGTATGTTTCCAGCCACACAGTAGTTGCTTCTACCATGGTAAGTATGTACCGTTTGCCTTGGCGGGTTTGTGGGAGTGGTCCGATGTAGTTAATCTGCTAGGCCTCACCATATCGAAATCCAAGCCGTCTCCCCCTATTCCAGGGAGTCTTTACCCTCATGGCTCGTTTGATTGCAGCACAGGTCTCATGCTAATGGGTAACCTGTGTAATGGCCTCAGTGGTCAGGTCCACCCCTTGATCATGAGCCCATCTGTATGTGGCATCCCTCCCCAGAAGTCCTCATGTTTCATGGGCCTGTAATAAATGGCTAAGTCCCAAATGGGATTACAATCAAAGTTTTACAATTTATTAAACGAATAGAGGTAAGCAAACAGCGCTGGGTGCGCCGGGAATCTCTGCTCCACCAAGACGCACACCAGTTACATCAGGTGGATGGTTTTTATGCTCCTAGGCTCCTACATATTCATTATTACTTCTAGAAAAGGTAGGGCTATTATAATTAGTTTCCAGAATCCAAACCCTCCTACTGGAGCATGCGTATCAGTCTCCGGTGGTCCCTCTGGGGGTCTCTCGTGCTGAAGGCTCGTAGTCTTCCTCCCAGGCTTTTTTTCTTGTCCTTCTCTTTTGTCCAACTTGGGTCTTGTCAGAGACTTGTGCAGCGTCCCCTGCAAGCTTTGTCTTTTAGTTGTTCTTCAGCTTTCCCCATCTCCTTAATCTCTTGGCCAGATATCAGAGACTTTTATCTATCAGAGACAACCTGACTTTAGTGTGGGAGTGTTGAGGGATTTTTGAAACAGCAAGGAGGCCATGACTTGCTGCAGCTGAGCAAACCAAGCTACCAGGATGACTACGAGAAGTTGCCATGACAATGTTCCATATCGCCCGAGTGAGGAATTAAAAAATATTGTTGGCAGCAGCTGGCTTCAAGGACAAGATCTACGTGACTGCTTATCACAAGGGGGTTGTTTTCTTGCAGTTGTTTGTCTGAGTGCTTTTGACCAATAATCTTGTGTGAGACACTATCCGCCCCTATTAAATTTGCTATAAAAGTCAGGCTATTCGGGTAATAGGGGGAGAGCATGATTTGACCATACTGGTGTCTTTCGTGTTTTTGGCCGTTCTTCCTGCAACACGGGAGAAGTTCGGTTGAGGCCTTCTCACTCGGTAGTCAATACCCATAGGGGTTGCCTCCCTCGGTAGACCATACACACCACAGTGGAGGGTCCTGCCCCAGTCTTGCCTTCTCCCTTTCCTCCCTTCAGGCTTGTCCCCTTTATCTGGTGCCCTTAATTCATGCAGAGCCTCGTTGCCAGAATATTAGTTCTTCTTTAGCTTTAATTTCAGTTCCCCAGGAGCGGACTCAACCCTCCAAGCTTCGGTAATTATTGGTCTCTTTACTCGATGCATGGGTCCAACCCCTTTCTGCTGTTCTCACAGCTGTTTCAGTAGTAAGTAAAACAAGGTACGGTCCCTCCCATTGGGGGTTCAATGATTTTTCCCTCCAGGTTTTTTTATTAAGACCTTGTCTCCTGGTTGTATCTTATGAATAGCAAGTCCTAAAGGTGGTGTTTGAGCCATCATTCCAATTTCTCTTAGCTCTTGTAATCTCCTTCCAATAGTAATTATATATTTCTGGATGCTACGATCCTCAACTACATTGTTCCCTGTAGGCATCCCTTGAGAATAAGGCATACCATATAACATTTCATATGGCGATAATCCAGTCTCACTATGTGGTTTAGTTCTTATGTTTAAAAGTGCCAATGGTAAGCATTTCTACCAGGGCATTTGTGTCTCGATCATTAATTTAGCCAACTGTTGTTTCATTGTTTGATTCATTCTTTCTACTTTCCCTGAGCTTCGTGGGTGCCACGGAGTATGGTATTCCCACTGAATACCTAATGACTGACATAATAATTTTATTATTTCAGAAGTAAAGTGTGTGCCCTGATCAGAATCAACGTACTGGATTATCCCATATCTAGGTATCAGGTATTCTAATAGAATTTTTACCACCATTTGTGCCGTACCTTGTGCTACGGGATAAGCTTCTACCCATTGTGTTAAATGATCTACTATTACCAATAGATATTTTATCCTCCCTACCTTGGGCAATTGACCCCACTGTATTTGGGTCAATTCCAGAATACATTTGTAGGCTTTTCCTTAATCTCTCCAACCATTCTGTTCTTTCCCTTTTTGTTCATTAAAAGCTTAATTAATGTTTTGCCCTCGGGGAACCGCTTCCCTTATTCCCTGTATGATTAATGTTGTCAAATCCCTCATATTCTGTCTTCCTTGGGGTTGTTGATGATCCCAGTGGGGATCCACATTTGGCCATTTTTGGTCTCCTGGGGGTCCTGCTTGATTCTGTCTTTCCCAAATCCTCATTCCAGCTTGCCTAATCATTCCCATTTCCTCAGCAGTAAATAAGATCTCTAAAATGGACTGTATTTCTTCCCAGGTATAAGTATTGGGGCCTAGGAATTGGTCCAGTTTTTCAGCTACTCCAAGGCGGTCATTTAATAGAGTCCCCATTTCTTTCTTGAAATTCCTTACAGCTGTGGTATTTAATGGGACTGCCACGAACCCGATGCATCCCTGATAGCCTCCGAGGGGTACCTCTCTTAAGGGATATAGAGAAGCTCTCTCAGATACGGCAGTCCTACTTCTCGTACACACAGCCAGAGGTCGGTCTAATTCCGTTGTTGTTAGTGGTGGAGGCAGGGGCAACGGTGGTACTGCTGGAGATACCACGGCCACCGGAGGGGGCGCCGCCACCGGGGGTAGATTGTTAGAATATGGACGTGGTAGGTTATCCAGCGGCTCCCATTTATCATCTTTTTCTTTTTCCTGTTTTTCTTCTTCTTCAAATTTCTCGTCTGCTTTTAATGTAAATATTGAGGCTAGAAAAGGACCTGAAGTCCTGATCCATAATCCTGCATAATCACTTTCTTCTTGGCTAAAAGGTTTCTTTGAATTAACATGTATATTTAAGGCCTGGCAAATCCAGTCTTCAAAGGATCCAAAAACAGGCCAAAGGACATGTGGTCTTAAAGGCTCCTTTGGCCATTCTATCATGCAATACTAAACCATTTTTAATTTACTCTTTCATTTTCTGGGGCCCCTATCGTTCCAATTTCCAATCGTTATTCCTAATGGACTTTCTGGTGGTACGTCTGGTAATTTGCTCCCTTTCTTCTGGTCATTGGTCTTCGATTTTGTCTGACCCATCTAGGTATTTTACTATGGCAATTCCCACAGCCCTTGGTTACCTTAGTAAGAGTGTCTTGCAGGGGGTTTAGGACCTATCACCCACCCACAAATCTTATAGGAATCGCTTCGGTCCTTCACCGGCCAAGTCCCTCGCGGGAGATTGGAACCGCGGTTAGAAGACTTCCACACTCGCTTCAGAACTAATTCCGTCTCAGTCACACTCTTAAACACACAGGAAACCGAATCCCACCCCACCGCCCCATGGCTGGTGATAACATCAGACTCTTAACAATGAAGCCATCAGGAATATAAAGAATTTAGACGGAACAAAGAAGCGTGATTCAGGAGACTCCGTGCAGTCTCGGGTTGCTTGTTCTCCAGCCCTTAAGTCATGGAAGTTTCTGGGTGTTTGCTGTTGTTGTTGTATTCAAAGTTGTTTGACCAATGAAAAGTTGTTTTGAAAAGAACTGCTGTGTGGAGAAGGGTATAAGAGGGGAGCCTGTCCTCAAGATTAAAAAAAAAAGAAAAAAAAAAGGGCAACACGGTGAAGTTATGTCATCAATAAAGAAGTAGAAAAAAGGAATGAGTAGGGACAGGCTAGCAGAATGGAGACCAGGACAGGAACAGGGACATTGACTGCCTCATGAAGATAGGTTTGGCCAAACTCAGTAAACTGCTCAAAGAAGCTTGTATAGAAAGTCGCTGGAAATAGGCGCACCGGAGCTGGGAAGATGCTCAAACTGAGAGAAGCGGACCCACGCACACAACTGCCCCTCACTGGTAAGCAGTTGCGCATTATGGGGAATCATACGTCCTTAGGAACAAAGACTGTCCTGGTAACCTGACAGCTTATTCTCCGTATTAACAATCGGACAGTTTATGATCCTGAAATATGGGACCAAATTGAGGTCAAGGTGGGGGACTCTGCAACTGAAAATGACAAAGTTGCGGTGGGATTGCTCGGCACCTGGCGAGCAGTCTCTGAGGCCTTAAAGAGCCATGTGGGGCCACAATCAGAAATGTGTGGTTTGCCAGATAGTGAGGGAGCTGCGGGCTCGTCCACCGATCCTTCTGCTACACCATTGGCACCCCACAGCTACTGCCATCGCAGGACTTTGCTGTTATGCCCCCTGGTGACCTGGACGTGCCTTTTGACCCAGGCCCTATTGGCCTTGAAAAGGAGATGGATATGTTTCCCTTCGATCCGGGAAGAATAGGATACATAATGCCCGAAGACCGAGTTGCTTGACAACTTAAAGCAAGACATATTGTTCCCACAACTAGTCCTGGAATTCTACAGTGTTTGTAATCAAGAAAAGGAATGGAAAATGGAGACTGTTATATGATCTGAGAAAAACTAATGAAGTCATGGAAGATATGGGAGCACTTCAACCAGGATTACCAACTCCAACTATGCTCCCCCAGTCATGAACATTAATAGTAATAGACTTATAGGATTGTTTGTTAAACACTTGCCTTTTAAACTTTGCGATGTTTATGTTTCAACTGATACCTTTTCTGATTGTACGTATGTATAGGCGTACTTGGGTTTAGTATGTAAAAGAAATGTTCTGTATATTTAGAAAGTTCGATGCTCATGTGTGCGTGTTGGTAGAGCGTAGACTCCCTGCGCACCCAGCACTGTTTACTTGCCTTTTATAAATATTACTAAATTTCTAAATATTACTAAATTTCTAATATTACTAAATTACTAAATGAGTCTGTTGAAATATATGGTTTTTTTTGTTTAAAGCTTTAATAAAAGGCAAACAAAAAAATCAGTTGAGATGATGAAGGCATTTATTCAATTTTCCTGCAACAAGGTACAGTATTATCTTGTTAAATGACTGAACAAACTTTCCACTCAGCCCAAGAGATACAAGACATCTTGTTTCTTTTTTTATTAGTACTAACAAAGCTCAGAACTGATTTGACTAATTGGCATTAAACATTCAAAACAAAATTTCTACCAGTATCTAAAAAGTGACCTCTTCACCTTTCTACAAAAAAAGAAGATGATTCTGCTGCTAGGACATTTTATAGCTGGTTTCCTAATATTTTTTTCTGTAAAGCAAAACAAACAAAACAGAACAAAACCAAAATACTTTCAGAGTTGCTTTGAACATAGTTGTGTTCATCCAGTAGATTATAATGTCAACACCTTCTTTATAAAAGAGCCCTCTGTTCACCTGCTTTTTCGAGATCTCACCATAACAAACACACCAAAAAAAAAAAGCAATACACTGTCAGCCTTTGCAGAACTGAAACTGAATGACTATATGAACTCTTTATATCAATTTGAAATTAGGAAAATCTAAACATATTCTTACAGGCTAGAAGAATAACTTGGTTGGACTCATTTCACTTACCTTCAAGAGAATTGTATTAGAACATGAAATATTAATTTAAATAATTTTGAATCTTTGCATACATAGCTTATAGAAAACACTAAAGCTTTGGTTAATGCAAGACAAGAGCGGTCTTTCCTGTTACCTTTTTTACAGTCTTGTCAGGTTCAAGAGCGATATCTGGAATGTTGGCATCCATCATTAGGGAAAATAAGTTCAAGATCAAGTTGGAATACCTGAGTAGAAGAGAAGATAATATAAATACACTTTGCAAACTGTACAAAAGACAACGTTTTCTAAACAGCTTCATATAAGAAAATATAAAATCAACTTGAGTTGGTAATGTTTCAGAGGAGATTCATACACACCACTTTATTTGGACGTATTTATGTTAAGATGTCCAATAACAGGAATGACAGTTTAAGCCTTGTCTTGAACTGCCAAAACTGAACGCAGACCACTCTGTTTTTTGGTGGGTTTTATGTTGATTTTTTTAAACAATCTTATAAAAATAGAACAATTTTTAGAACAATGTTTATCCAGAGACACACCAAATATAAACAGTTTCAAATATTGTGAGATATTTCTTAAATTACAGATACTTCTATTTCTTACATTACAGATACTTCTTGTACTTCTAGCAGACCAAACATATGTTTGGATATTGATTCAAAGGTTACCTTTATTAACAGGAATAACAGTTACATAGCAATAATATATAAATTAGCATTTAAACAAATTAAGTCTTCACAATTATAATGATTTTTCATTTTGCTGCAAGGGCTTTTACCATAACAGGTTGACTATGAGTGGTTTAACCAGATCTAAGTCTGCAGTTGCTCACTTAAGCTGCAATAACTTTGGTAGTGCAGATGTCAGTTATAACTATTTAAAGAGAAAAGACAGAGTAGTTTTCAGTTTTAATATGGTATTGGTAGTATTTGCAAATCTTTTAAAGAACATAATTTTGCCCTTGCAGGAAATTAGCTGTAAGTTGATATTTGAAAGGATAATTTCCAACCTGTTCAACATAAACTGAAACTTCCCTTACGCTCTAAAGAGATCTAGTCTTCTTTTACAGAGAAAATATGCAACTAGCTTCAAAATCTGAAATACTGCTTTTCTAAGAGCAACAGGAGCTTATTTGATGATAGAAAATGAATTCTTTTGAGTAAAATTTATTAGAAAACTTGTGAATACGTATAAGCTGGCAATTGTAAGAGTACGAAATATTTTAACTACAGAAAATGACTTTTAGCCATATTCTACAAAGTAAATATTGCTCAACAAAAATCTCTCTTGTAAAGCTTAATTCTATCAAAAACTCTTGACACTTAGTAACAGGAACTAGCACTACTTAAAACGTTTCAATATAAGGTTTAACTCTTTAGAACACAATTAATTTAAACTGTTTGGACAGAAATCTTTTGTCTAATTTGTTTCAGCTGTTCTGCTTCACTTTCCCAAAGGCAAGGGACTGGAATCTGGAAAATGTCTTTTAGCACAAAAAAAAATTACACTACTATTTTGTTTCAAATCCGGCTATGAAATCTGGCAGTCAGGTTGCTTTGGGTGCCAGAAATGGTTACTACAGGTTTTCATGAAAATTTGTTCTACTTGCCTGAAACAAGCAAATTTCATTTTAAACATACTTAAAAGCTTACAGCTAAACTTTCTCAAGGCTATTCCTAGGTCACTGGTAGCTTACAGCAATAGGAAGCATTAGCAATTGCTAAGGACAGACTACTTTCTTTGCTTTTAATGCTCCTTATAATAGCATTCAGGTGAAAGCAACCTGAATTATGTAATGAGAAATTAAGTGGGCAGAAACAGGAGGTAAAGTAGGGCTGGACAAACCAGAGACTGAACAAGATGTATAACAGGATGCGATAGACAAAGGGCAAGAATACATAGACTAATGTAAACTCCTGAAAGGGTCTTATGTAGGAGTCATGTATGCTAGGGGCAGAAAAAAAAAAAAAAAAAAAAGAACCAAGAGCCAGAAGCACGAATCATAGAATATCCTGAGTTGGAAGGGACCCATAAGGATCATCAAGTTCAACTCCTGGCACCACACAGGTCTACCCAAAATTTTAGACCATGTGACTAAGTGCACAGTCCAATCGCTTCTTAAATTCAGACAGGCATGGTACAGTGACTACTTCCCTGGGGAGCCTGTTCCAGTGTGCAACCACCCTCTCGGTGAAGAACCTCTTCCTCATGTCCAGCCTAAACTTCCCCTGCCTCAGCTTGACACCATTCCCACAGGTCCTATCACTGGTCATTAAGGAGAATAGGTCAGCGCCTGCCCCTCCACTCCCCCTTGCGAGGAAGCAGTAGACTGCGGGTCACAAGACCCTCTCTGTTCTCCAGCAACAGATCTAGGAGGGCACCTTTCCTAGTTGGCTCCCTTAGCACCTGCACCAAGAATTTATCATCTAGGTGCTTTATGAACCTCCTGGACTTGCTCGTGTCAGCCGTGTGGTGATCCCAGTTGACGTCTGGCAAGTTGAAGTCCCCCATAAGGACAAGGGGAGTTGATCTCAAGGCATATCCTAGTTCCGCAAAGAATAATTCATTGTTGTTTTCATCCCGGCCTGGTGGTCTGTAATAGACTCACATGACATCCCCTTTATTTGTTCATCCCTTAAGCCTTACCCAGAGGCTCTCAACTTTGCCTTCGCCAACTTGAAGCTCCACACAGTCCAGCCCATGCTTCATGTACATCGCCACCCCACCATCTCGCCTGCCCTGCCTGTCCCTCCTGAAGAGCCTGTAACCATCTATTGCGACACACCAGCCACAGGACTCATCCCACCAGGTTTTGCTTATGCCAATGATGTCGTAGCTGTGGGACTGGGCCAAGACTTCTAGCTCATCCATTTTATTCCTCATACTGCGTGCATTTGTGTAGAAGTACTTCAAATGCGCCTCACTGCATGCAGCACCTAGTGGAGCATACCAAAGGACCTCTCTGGCACACAGTCCCTCTGATTCTAACATGTCACCCTTTAACTTATCACCGGCGGGCCTGGTTTTATTCCTTGCCCCCTTTGACTCTAGTTTAAAGCCCTATCTATCAGCCCCGCTAACTCCTGAGCAAAAATCCTTTTACCCCTCTGAGAGAGGCGCATCCCATCTGGTGCCAGCAGGCCCGGTGTCCCGTAGACCTTCCCATGATCAGCAAACCCAAAGTCCTGCCCGTTGTACCAGTCCCAAAGCCACGTATTAATATGATGAGCAAGAGTGTATGCATACTGGTGCATGAGACACAGCTGGTCCACTGACAACCCAAATTCACCCTAACATTAGACATTTTGCTGGAAAAATATCTTCAGGTATTGATTCTAGATCCTTTTCTGATGGATCCTGCTGGGAATTCAAAGGGGAGGGAAAGCTGACAAACAACAGGACTTGAGCATTTTTAAATAAGCTCAACATCTATAAAAAAGGTGTAAAATGCTGCTACGCCTTCATTACAGCACTGCTGACAAACACATACGATTGATCAGTGGTGTTCAAAAAAGTGGAAAGCCATCTCTTCCTAGGGAAAAACAAACAAACAAACAAACAAAGTCCCTCAGCAATGATCATATGCAAAACTTCTTTCATCTAAAAATAAGAACAAAATCTTTTCCATGTATAAGTTGGAAACTGTTTTTATCTTGTTTTCACCGTGCAACAGTATTCTACCAGGAACCCTGAAAGACGGATTCAGCACTAGAAATAAGCAGAACACTGTCTATACCCCAGGGAAATGAAGAATAAAAGAGGAACTAATAGAGATAACAAATAGGGAATTTACATTTTGACTTAGCAATTAGAGGTTATGATTTCACTGTAGTTAGCCAGAAGTATCTGTGAACAGGTTGGCATCAATGTGCAAAACTGTTAGAGCTAAGCCATTCCTCCTCTATTTTTTTTTCCTGCCTCAATAAACAAGTAATCTTGATCATTTTTAATCCTAGCTGCCTAAAGTAATAGTTATTGTAATACCAATATTATCCTATGCCTCCTTTGTTAAAAGCCTTAAAGATATTTATCCAGAACCATTTTTCCTATAAACCTGAACAAATATTGGAGAGATAATTACAACTACGGTCCCAGAATTAAAAATGAAGCCATCTTGATTTACAGTTCAGTTTTATACCAAAATCGCTGCTGTACTCCACGTTTGAGTATGACCTCTGTAGCAAAACATTACATAAAGTAGTTAATGCAAAGGCTAATCCTTCACTGACATAACAGACCTTTCCACTGAAATACCCACATTTAAACAACAAAAAAATAATTACTTTCATAGTACTGTATTTCTGATTTGTGAAGTTTTGAGCAAAAGTTAGAACACTGAATATATATTAGCCTTCCTGATTGTTCTCTGAAGTCACACATTCTTTGCTGCTAACATGCCACTGCTTTTTCATTCTACTTAATTGCTTTTAGTAAGTCTACAAAATGCTTTATTCTTTTTCTCTTTTTAACAAGGGAGAAACTACCTGTGCCTTTTTTCTGGTATCATTTCATATCACTGGCTATGTACTTTTCATACAGATATTTTTCACATTCGTTTCATATTTTTGCTTTATTTCATGTATTTGAAGGTTTACATTGTGTGATCTAGATATTAATGTGACATTCTTTCATCTCCAGGGAAAATGTACTAAATCAGTCACTGGACACACCAAGAGTGCTTACCTGCATTCTGTTCAAACACAAAGATGATGGTAAATTATATGGTCAATGTAAAGGAATGAAGCTGCTTCCAAATCTAAAGGAGTGCTCAATTGGTCCATAAATAGAAATCTGAAGAGGCTTTAGCTGCCACTGCTCTGTGTATCTACAGAAGTTGCTAACATACTTGACTACCGCACGCAGCAGCTATTTGTTCTGGAGGACCTGCATCCAACTAAGCTTATGTATACTGTCTTCAAAGCAAAGAATTTGATTTTGATCATCACTTGTCTAAACTGGAGGAGGGTAAAGCAGAAAACGAATAATGATTTAGAGTTAAAAAGACTGTCGTGGTTCCGCTCGAGTGGGCAGCCGAGCTCCACCACAGCCGCTCTCTCACTCCCCCTCCTCAAAGAGGAATGGGGAGAAAATATGTGAAAAGGGCTCAAGGATTGAGATAAGGACGAGAAAATCACGCAATAATTATTGTAACGGGCAAAACAGACTCGGCATAAGGAGATAGTAAGATTTATTGCCTACAACTAACAAGCGAGAGAAGTGAGAAAACAAAGGGAAAAAAAAACCAAAAGCACCTTCCCCCCATCCACCCTCTTCCATCTCCTCCCCCCGAGCGGCGCAGGGGAACGGGGGGAATGGGGGTTATGGTCAGTCTACAGCACTTCTTCTCTGCCGCTCCTTCTCGATCACTCTCGTCCCCTGTGCTGTGGGGTCCCACCCACGGGATGCAGTCCTTGATGAACTGATCCGGCGTGGGCTTCCCACAGGCAGCAGCTCTTTCAGAACTGCTCCAGATATGGGTCCGTACCACGGGGTCCATCCCTCAGGAGAAAACTGCTCCAACCTGGCTCCCCTACAGGCAGCAGCTCCTGCCGGGTCACCTGCTCCTGCGTGGGCTCCTCTCCACGGGCTACAGGTCCGGCCCGGAATCTGCTCCGGCAGGGGTCTTCCACAGGCGGCAGCCTCCGTCGGTGCAGGGCCACCTGCTCCACCGTGGTCTCCTCCACGGGCTGCAGCGTGGAACCCTGCTCCACCGTGGTACTCCATGGGCTGCAGGGGGACATCCTGCTTCACCATGGTCCTCACCACAGGCCACAGGGGACTTCTGCTCCGGCGCCTGGAGCACCTCTCCCCCTCCCTCTACACTGACCTTGGTGCAAGGCTATTCTCTCACTCCCGGCTGCTGTGTGGCGCAGCGTTTTTTCCCTGTCTTAAATATGCTCTCACAGAGGCGCAAAACAACATCGCTTATTGGCTCGGATCTGGAAAACAATGGGGCCCTTCCCAAACATGGGGCAGCTTCTAGATCTTTCTCACAGAAACCACCCCTATGGCTCCCTGCTACCAAAACCTTGCCACGTAAACCCACTACATTCCACCCCTCGCCTCTGTTAAAAGCATATTTAAGACTACTCACAACATACTCTTACTTTACAATTATCACAACAACCTTCACAATATTCACTTACATCAAAAAAAAGGAGAATTCACCACACCAAAATAAACATAACATCATCACAGCACCGACAAGGTGGACATTTTACACACACACCACCCCTCGTCCCTTCACCACACTAACATCTCACAGTTACTGCTTTCTTAAATTCTTCACAACTTGTACATTCCTAACAATCATCCTGCACATATTTTTGCCCGTTACTTCTACTAACTATCATCCTTATCTCAAATTCCTTGAGCCCCACGTTGGGCGCCAAAAAAGACTGTCGTGGTTCCGCTCGAGTGGGCAGCCGAGCTCCACCACAGCCGCTCTCTCACTCCCCCTCCTCAAAGAGGAATGGGGAGAAAATATGTGAAAAGGGCTCAAGGACTGAGATAAGGACGAGAAAATCACGCAATAATTATTGTAACGGGCAAAACAGACTCGGCATAAGGAGATAGTAAGATTTATTGCCTACAACTAACAAGCGAGAGAAGTGAGAAAACAAAGGGAAAAAAAAAAACAAAAGCACTTTCCCCCCATCCACCCTCTTCCATCTCCTCCCCCCGAGCGGCGCAGGGGAACGGGGGAATGGGGGTTATGGTCAGTCTACAGCACTTCTTCTCTGCCGCTCCTTCTCGGTCACTCTCGTCCCCTGTGCTGTGGGGTCCCACCCACGGGATGCAGTCCTTGATGAACTGATCCGGCGTGGGCTTCCCACAGGCAGCAGCTCTTTCAGAACTGCTCCAGATATGGGTCCGTACCACGGGGTCCATCCCTCAGGAGAAAACTGCTCCAACCTGGCTCCCCTACAGGCAGCAGCTCCTGCCGGGTCACCTGCTCCTGCGTGGGCTCCTCTCCACGGGCTACAGGTCCGGCCCGGAATCTGCTCCGGCAGGGGTCTTCCACAGGCGGCAGCCTCCGTCGGTGCAGGGCCACCTGCTCCACCGTGGTCTTCTCCACGGGCTGCAGCGTGGAACCCTGCTCCACCGTGGTACTCCATGGGCTGCAGGGGGACATCCTGCTTCACCATGGTCCTCACCACAGGCCACAGGGGACTTCTGCTCCGGCGCCTGGAGCACCTCTCCCCCTCCCTCTACACTGACCTTGGTGCAAGGCTATTCTCTCACTCCCGGCTGCTGTGTGGCGCAGCGTTTTTTCCCTGTCTTAAATATGCTCTCACAGAGGCGCAAAACAACATCGCTTATTGGCTCGGATCTGGAAAACAATGGGGCCCTTCCCAAACATGGGGCAGCTTCTAGATCTTTCTCACAGAAACCACCCCTATGGCTCCCTGCTACCAAAACCTTGCCACGTAAACCCACTACAAAAAGATAGTTACTTGATCACCAGTAATCAGAGAAATTGCTTAAGGGCAAAAACACATCCAAAAAAACAATTTAATAACCCCACAGAATTTATGAAAAAGCTATATTATTAAACAAGTAAAACTAAGGACCTTAACTTAAAAGGCAATTATATTCAAGCTCTGCATTATACCATTGTTGTGATGGTTTCCTTTCTTTGTTTTGTACAAATTCTTGTTTGCATTCTGAACACGGACACAAGTTTTGAATTTTCAACAGGAATATCTTCCCTGATTCATTCAGTCTTCTGTCTTACTCTGGCTCTATTAACTTATCCAAATAGTTTTGTTATCTGCGGAGATGAAGAAAGGCTGTGTAGCACTGCTTACGAGACTTCTGGTACTGTTCACTCTGTGTTCCTCCCATGCCTTCCACCATCTCCTTATTCAGCTTCATTGGGGGAGGCAGAGGCTTAGGGTTCCGACCCAGAATATAACCAAAGTTAATGTGAAACAGTTTACCTACAGATGAAAGGCAATTATTTACTTCAGTATTTCACATATTACATAGAGGCAAAACACTAAAAAAAATAAAAATCTGTAAGTACAATTTCCTGAAGATGATAAATTGCTCTCAAGAAACACAATTCACTATTTTCTATAAGTCTTATAACTATATTCTGCATCTTCAGATGGCAACTTGAAATTATGGGCTTAAATAAAGCTGATCTCAAATTCACTCAGAGTACTAACAAATAAGGTAAGGATTTTGTTTTTTAAACATATAGAGTATATTCAGAAAGACTGAAAAAATGTTCAGAATAAGTAGACATTAAATAGACATTAAAAACACAGTTACGTAATAAATACTACTAATTCTTTGCTCCTTCTTAATAACTTCGTAACTGATGTGTTAATACACATATTGCATTTTTCTTAGTATCCCATTTTGTTGCTGCAGCATGCAGTAAGTTATTTTAGTCATATGTTATATTAACCAAAGGGAAAATAAGAATCACGATCCTAAAATCCTTTAAGAGTGATCTGAGTACAGATAAAATTTAACACTTCTCAAGTATTTGAAGAAACATTAATACCATTTCAATTGTATTGTAAATGCTCTTAAGTCTCTCGAGTTTTTACAGTACAAAAAAACATGAGTTACACCACTTGATCACTACGTTTCCCTTCTCAAATCAATTATGTTCATAATGTTCCTGCAGTAACTTGACAAAAACTTGCATCTTATTTCAAACACACAAGGTAACTTTTGTTCCTATAAAGAGCTTGTGTATTTGCAGGATTGTCCATAACTTCATTGGGAAGTGCTCACTGTATTCCCTTTTAATAGTGCCAAATCTCACATGAGATGCAACATGGGGTAAAATGAAAAACTGAAATAGCAACTTTCAAAGAAACCCACTAGAATATTTAAAAAATCTTAAGATTAAATATTATATAAATATACAAACAAAAAGTCATCAAAAGCCTAAGTGGTTCAATTCACAAACCCTAGGAAGCCAGTTTCTAGGAATATTCCTGACTCACTTATTAAATTGAAAATATTGACCATATAGAGCAAAAAAGTGTTTGTGAAAGTGTTCTGCAATCAAATTTTCAGTTTGATAATAAGTTTCTGAATTGCCAAATTTAAACAATACTAAAGCTGAATTTAAAAAGAATTCAGTTCTGCCAACAGTAGGTCAAAGTGTTTATATAGAAGAAGGTATAGAAATAAAATTTTTAGAATCACCTAGGTTGGAGAAGACCTGCTAAATCATCAAGTACAACCATCAACCTGACCCCACCAAGTCCCATCACTTCAGACAAAGGAAACACCTTCCTGAAGTCCACATTAAGAAGGATCAGGAAGTAAATTCCCCTGCTCAAGCTTTTTTTTTACTACAGAAATTCAAAAATAAAAAGCAGGAAAAAAGGCATTTACTGATTGGAACAGGATGAGATATTTCCAGGAATATGTAATTATTAAGTATGTACACAAAATTTGGTTCAAAACCTAAGATAAACTTGTATATTTACTTTTTTTTTTTTTAATTTAATTTCATGAGGTTGACAATCTTTTTCATATGTTAGAAAACCAGGTGTTCAGTAGAAAAATGAAGGGCAGACCCTTGGGGAGCTCAAGGAAATGGCAAACATGGAAAGATTCCCTGACCAGCAGTCAGGCCATAAGAGATCTGAAAGTCAGTCTTAATTCCTTCCAGCCTTAAGACTGAAATGAACTTTGATTAAGCGAAGCATGGACTTAAGGAGACTAAAAATTTATATGTGGTTCTTGCAATAGACAATAAAAATCTGACTGCAGATGGGTAGGCTGCTTTTTCCATTGCTTACTGCTAATATCTAAACTCTGGAGTATGTCCTGGTTTCAGCTAGGATAGAATTAATTTTTCTCCTAGTAGCTGGTAGGGTGTTATGTTTTCAATTAGGATGAGAAGAATGTTGAGGGCCCTGCCTCCAGCCAGGGGGAGGAAAGGGACAATTGAGTTTATTGAACTGTGTGGATTTGATGGCCTGGTACATCAGACGCACAGAAGTATAAGGTTTTAGTAGACACCGGTGCACAATGTACTGTAATGCCAACGAGCTATAAAGGGCCAGAAATCATCTGTATTTATGGAGTGATGGGGGGATCTCAGCAGTTAACTGTATAGGAGGCTGAAGTGAGTGTGACTGGGAATGAGTGGGAAAAGCACCGCATTGTGACTGGCCCGGATGCTCTGTGTATTTGTGGCATAGACTATGTTAGAAGAGGATATTGCAAGGACCCAAAAGGGTTCCGGTGGGCTTTTGGTATAGCTGCCTTAGAGACAGAGGACATCAAACAGTTGCCTACCTTGCCCGGTCTTTCAGAGGACCCTTCTGTTGTGGGGCTGCTGAGGGTCGAAGAACAGCAAGTGCCAATCGCTACCACAACTGTGCACCGGCGGCAATATCGCACCGACCGAGACTCCCTGATTCCCATCCATAAGCTAATTCATCAATTGGAGAGCCAAGGAGTGATCAGCAAGACTCATTCACCTTTCAATAGTCCCATATGGCCAGTGCGAAAGTCTAATGGTGAGTGGAGACTAACAGTGGACTATCGTGGCCTGAACGAAGTGATGCCACCACTGAGTGCTGCAGTGCCGGACATGCTAGAACTCCAATACGAACTGGAATCAAAGGCAGCCAAGTGGTACGCCACAATTGATATCGCTAATGCATTTCTGGAGTGCTGCAATGACTGGCTATAAGCTCTTCAGAAGGGACAGGCAGCACAGAAGGGGTGGTGGTGTGGCTCTCTATATTAGAGAGTCTTTCAGTGTTGTAGAACTCGAGGCTGGGAATGACAAGGTCAAGTCCCTTTGGGTTAGGATCGGTGGGGTAAAGAAGGCTAGCATCCTGGTCGGGGTCTGTTATAGACCGCCGAACCAGAATGAGGAGACAGATGAGGAGTTCTACAGGCAGCTGACAGAAGTTGCGAAATCCTCAGCGCTTGTTCTCGTGGGGGACTTCAACTTCCCTGACATATCCTGGAAGCACAACACAGCCCAGAGAAAGCAGTCTAGGAGGTTTCTGGAGAGCGTGGAAGATAGCTTCCTGAGTTGGTTAGTGAGCCTACCAGGGGTGGCGCCCCGCTAGACCTTCTCTTCACAAACAGAGAAGGACTGTTGGAGGATGTGATTGTCGGGAGCTGTCTTGGGCAGAGTGACCACGAAATGGTGGAGTTCACTATTCTTGGCGAGGCCAGGAAGGGGACCAGTAAAACCGCTGTATTGGACTTTCGGAGGGCTGACTTTGAGCTGCTCAGGACACTGGTTGGTAGAGTCCCTTGGGAGGCGGTTCTGAAGGGCAGAGGAGTCCAGGAAGGCTGGACGCTCTTCAAGAAGGAAATCTTAATGGCGCAGGAACGGTCTGTCCCCACGTGCCCAAAGACGAGCTGGTGGGGAAGAAGACCAGCCTGGCTGAACAGAGAATTGTGGCTTGAGCTTAGGAGAAAAAAGAGGGTTTATAATCTTTGGACAAGTGGGCAGGCCACTAGGGAGGACTATAAGGATGTTGCAAGGCTGTGCAGGGACAAAATTAGAAAGGCCAAAGCTCATCTGGAGCTCAATCTGGCTACTGCCGTTAAAGATAACAAAAATTTTTTTAATAAATACATCAACACAAAAAGGAGGACTAAGGAGAATCTCCATCCTTTACTGGATGCGGGGGGAAACTTAGTTACAAGAGATGAGTGTTGCCTTCAGGGGGCAGTGGCGACCTGGTTCAGGAACGGCACGGCAACCAACCCCAGGCCGCTCGGTCCATCGGCTCACAGACACCAATGTGGTGGATGGCAAATGGCGTTTATTGTCGAGTCACATGGTGTTATATACCCGAGGCCCATAACGTCACTTCTGCTTCCTTACATCACAGACCACTGTCGTGGTTCCGCTCGAGTGGGCAGCCGAGCTCCACCACAGCCGCTCTCTCACTCCCCCTCCTCAAAGAGGAATGGGGAGAAAATATGTGAAAAGGGCTCAAGGATTGAGATAAGGACGAGAAAATCACGCAATAATTATTGTAACAGGCAAAACAGACTCGGCATAAGGAGATAGTAAGATTTATTGCCTATTACTAACAAGCGAGAGAAGTGAGAAAACAAAGGAAAAAGCAAACCAAAAGCACCTTCCCCCCCCATCCACCCTCTTCCATCTCCTCCCCCCGAGCGGCGCAGGGGAACGGGGGAATGGGGGTTATGGTCAGTCTACAGCACTTCTTCTCTGCCGCTCCTTCTCGGTCACTCTCGTCCCCTGTGCTGTGGGGTCCCACCCACGGGATGCAGTCCTTGATGAACTGATCCGGCGTGGGCTTCCCACAGGCAGCAGCTCTTCCAGAACTGCTCCAGATATGGGTCCGTACCACGGGGTCCATCCCTCAGGAGAAAACTGCTCCAACCTGGCTCCCCTACGGGCAGCAGCTCCTGCCAGGTCACCTGCTCCTGCGTGGTCTCCTCTCCGCGGGCTACAGGTCCGGCCCGGAATCTGCTCCGGCAGGGGTCTTCCACAGGCGGCAGCCTCGGTCGGTGCAGGGCCACCTGCTCCACCGTGGTCTCCTCCACGGGCTGCAGCGTGGAACCCTGCTCCACCGTGGTCCTCCATGGGCTGCAGGGGGACATCCTGCTTCACCATGGTCCTCACCACAGGCCGCAGGGGACTTCTGCTCTGGAGCCTGGAGCACCTCTCCCCCTCCTTCTTCACTGACCTTGGCACCTGCAGGCTGTTTCCCACTCCCTTGACTCTCCCGGCTGCTGTCTGGCACAGTGTTTTTTTCCCTGTCTTAAATATGCTCTCACAGAGGCGCAAACAACATCGCTTATTGGCTCAGCTCTGGAAAACAATGGGGCCCTTCCCAAACATGGGGCAGCTTCTAGATCTTTCTCACAGAAACCACCCCTATAGCCCTCTGCTACCAAAACCTTGCCACGTAAACCCACTACAACCACACGCTACTGTCCATCAAGGGAGGGGCTCCACCTTTCCGTACAGCATGACATCTTCCGGCCGCCAGACCCTAACTACCCACAGATGAGGAAAAGGTAGAGGTGCTTAATGGCTTCTTCGGCTCAGTCTTTAGTGGCAAGACCAGTTGTTCTCTGGATACCCAGTACCCTGAGCTGGTGGAAGGGGATGGGGAGCAGGATGTGGCCCTCACTATCCACGAAGAAATGGTTGGTGACCTGGTACTGCACTTGGATGTGCACAAGTCGATGGGGCCAGATGGGATCCACCCGAGGGTACTGAGAGAACTGGCAGAGGAGCTGGCCAAGACGCTTACCATCATTTATCAACAGTCCTGACTATCAGGGGAGGTCCCAGTTGACTGGCAGCTAGTAAACGTGACGCCCATCTACAAGAAGGGCTGGAGGACTGACCCGGGAAACTACAGGCCTGTCAGTTTGACCTCAGTGCCAGGGAAGCTCATGGAGCAGATTATCTTGAGTGTCATCATGCAGCACTTGCAGGGCAAGCAGGCGATCAGGCCCAGTCAGCATGGGTTTATGAAAGGCAGGTCCTGCTTGACGAACCTGATCTCCTTCTATGACAAAGTGACGCGCTTAGTGGATGAGGGAAAGGCTGTGGATGTGGTCTTCCTTGACTTCAGCAAGGCTTTTGACACCGTCTCCCACAGCATTCTCCTCGAGAAACTGGCAGCTCTTGGCTTGGACTGACGCACGCTTCGTTGGGTTAGAAACTGGCTTGATAGCCGGGCCCAAAGAGTCGTGGTAAATGGAGTCAAGTCCAGTTGGAGGCCAGTCACTAGTGGCGTTCCCCAGGGCTCGGTGCTGGGGCCGGTCCTCTTTAATATCTTCATCGATGATCTGGATGAGGGCATTGAGCGCACCCTCAGTAAGTTTGCAGATGACACCAATCTAGGTGCGTGTGTCGATCTGCTTGAGGGTAGGAAGGATCTGCAGGAGGATCTGGATAGGTTGCGCCGATGGGCTGAGGTCAACTGCATGAAGTTCAACAAGGCCAAGTGCCGGGTCCTGCACCTGGAGCGCAATAACCCCAAGCAGAGCTACAGACTGGGAGAGGAATGGTTGGAGAGCTGCCAAGCAGAGAAGGACCTGGGAGTGATGGTGGATAGTCGGCTGAATATGAGCCAGCAGTGTGCTCAGGTGGCCAAGAAGGCCAACAGCATCCTGGCTTGTATCAGGAACAGTGTGACCAGCAGGGCTAGGGAGGTGATCGTCCCCCTGTACTCAGCTCTGGTGAGGCCGCACCTTGAGTACTGTGTTCAGTTTTGGGCCCCTCGCTACAAGAAGGACATCGAGGTGCTTGAGCGAGTCCAGAGAAGGGCGACGAAGCTGGTAAGGGGCCTGGAGAACAAGTCCTACGAGGAGCGGCTGAGGGAGCTGGGCTTGTTCAGCCTGGAGAAGAGGAGGCTCAGGGGCGACCTTATCGCTCTCTACGGGTACCTTAAAGAAGGCTGTAGCGAGGTGGGGGTTGGTCTGTTCTCCCACGTGCCTGGTGACAGGATGAGGGGGAATGGGCTTAAGTTGAGCCAGGGGAATTTTAGGTTGGATCTTAGGAAGAACTTCTTTACCGAAAGGGTTGTGAGGCATTGGAACAGGCTGCCCAGGGAAGTGGTGGAGTCTCCATCCCTGGAAGTTTTTAAAATACATTTAGATGTAGAGCTTAGGGATACGGTTTAGTGGGGACTGCTAGTGTTAGGTCAGAGGTTGGACTCGATGATCTTGAGGTCTCTTCCAACCTAGAAATTCTTTGTGATTTTGTATGATTTTTCTCCATCCCTCTAGCAGCAGAGTGCAGGCCACAATTTGCTTTCATTTGGAGGGGAGTCCAATATACTTGGAATCAGCTGCCCCAGGGGTGGAAACACAGCCCTACCATTTGCCATGGACTGATCCAGTCTGCGCTGGAGCAGGGGGAACCTCCTGAACACCTGCAGTACATCGATGACATCTTTGTGTGGGATGACACAGCAGAGGAAGTTTTTGAGAAAGGGAAGAATATAGTCCAAATCCTTCTGAAGGCCAGTTTTGCCATAAAACAAAATATAGTCAAAGGACCTGCACGAGGGATCCAGTTTTTAGGAATAAAATGGCAAGGTGGACGTCGTCAAATCCCAATGGATGTGATCAACAAAATAACAGCTATGTCTCCACCAACTAGCAAAAAAGAAACACAGACTTTCCTAGGTGTTGTGAGGTTTTGGGGAATGCACATTCCAAATTACAGTCTGATTGTAAACCCGCTCTACCAAGTAACCCGTAAGAAGAATGAGTTTGAATGGGGCCCTGGGCAACGACAAGCCTTTGAACAAATCAAGAAGGAAATAGTCCATGCGGAAGCCCTTGGGCCAGTTTGAACAGGACCAGATGTAAAGAATGTGCTCTACACCGCAGCTGGGGAGAACGGCCCCACTTGAAGCCTCTGTTAGAAAGAACCTGGGGAAACTCGAGGTCGACCCCTGGGGTTTTGGAGTCGGGGATACAGAGGATCTGAGGCCCGCTATACTCCAACTGAAAAGGAGATATTGGCAGCATAGGAAGGAGTTCGATCTGCTTCGGAGGTGGTCGGTACTGAAGCGCAGCTTCCTGGCACCCCAATTGCCGGTACTGGGCTGGATGTTCAAAGGAAGGGTCTCCTCTACACATCATGCAACTGATGCTACATGGAGCAAGTGGGTTGCACTGATTACTCAGTGGGCTCGAATAGGAAACCCCAGTCGCCCAGGAATCTTGGAAGTGATTATGGACTGGCCAGAAGGCAAATACTTTGGGATATCATCAGAGGAGGAGGTGGGTCGTGCTGAAGAAGCCCCACTGTACAACCAGTTACCGGAGAATGAGAAGAAATATGCCCTGTTCACTGATGGGTCCTGTCGTATTGTGGGAAAGCGTCAGAGATGGAAGGCTGCTGTATGGAGTCCTACACGAGAAGGTGCAGAAGCTGCTGAGGGAGAAGGTGAATCGAGTCAGTTTGCAGAAGTGGAGGCCTTTCAGCTGGCTTTAGACATTGCTGAACAAGAAAAGTGGCCAGTTCTCTATCTCTACACCGATTCATGGATGGTAGCAAATGCTTTGTGGGGATGGTTACCTCAGTGGAAGCAGAACAACTGGCAGCTCAAGGGAAAACCCATCCGGGCTGCTGCATTGTGGCAAGATATTGCTGCTTGGGTAGAGAACCTGGTTGTAAAGGTACGCCATGTAGATGCTCATGTGCCCAAGAATCAAGATACTGAAGAACATCAAAACAAACCAGCAGGTGGGTCAGGCTGCTAAGATTGAAGTGGCTCAGGTGGACCTGCACTGGCAACACAAGGGTGAATTATTTATAATTTATATAATTTATAATTTATATAATTTATTATTATATAATTTATATAATTTATATATAAATAAATTTATATAATTTATTATTATATAATTTATATAATTTATATTTATAATTTATATAATTTATACCTTGACTTCAGCAAGGCTTTTGACACCGTCTCCCACAGCATTCTCCTCGAGAAACTGGCAGCTCTTGGCTTGGACTGGCATACGCTTCGTTGGGTTAGAAACTGGCTGGATAGCCGGGCCCAAAGAGTGGTGGTAAATGCAGTCAAATCCAGTTGGAGGCTGGTCACTAGTGGAGTTTCCCAGGGCTCGGTGCTGGGGCCAGTCCTCTTTAATATCTTCATCGATGATCTGGATGAGGGCATTGAGCGCACCCTCAGTAAGTTTGCAGATGACACCAAGTTAGGTGCGTGTGTCGATCTGCTCGAGGGTAGGAAGGCTCTGCAGGAGGATCTGGATAGCCTGGACCGATGGGCTGAGGCCAACTGTATGAAGTTCAACAAGGCCAAGTGCGTGGTTCTGCACCTGGAGCGCAATAACCCCAAGCAGAGCTACAGGCTGGGAGAGGAATGGTTGGAGAGCTGCCAAGCAGAGAAGGACCTGGGAGTGATGGTGGATAGTCGGCTGAATATGAGCCAGCAGTGTGCTCAGGTGGCCAAGAAGGCCAACAGCATCCTGGCTTGTATCAGAAGCAGTGTGGCCAGCAGGTCTAGGGAGGTGATTGTCCCCCTGTACTCAGCTCTGGTGAGGCCGCACCTCGAGTACTATGTTCAGTTTTGGGCCCCTCACTACAAGAAGGACATGGAGGTGCTTGAGCGAGTCCAGAGAAGGGCGACGAAGCTGGTAAGGGGCCTGGAGAACAAGTCCTACGAGGAGCGGCTGAGGGAGCTGGGCTTGTTCAGCCTGGAGAAGAGGAGGCTCAGGGGCGACCTTATTGCTCTTTATAAGTACCTTAAAGGAGGCTGTAGCGAGGTGGGGGTTGGCCTGTTCTCCCACGTGCCTGGTGACAGGACGAGCTTAAGTTGTGCCAGGGGAGTTTTAGATTGGATGTTAGGAAGAACTTTACTGAGAGTGTTGTGAGGCATTGGAATGGGCTACCCAGGGAAGTGGTGGAGTCACTATCCCTGGAGGTCTTTACAAGACATTTAGATGTAGAGCTTAGTGATATGGTTTAGTGGAGGACTTGTTAGTGTTAGGTCAGAGGTTGGACTCGATGATCTTGAGGTCTCTTCTGACCTAGACAATTCTGTGATTCTGTGATTCTGTGATCCAGGTTTTCTACCCGGGCAGCAATATCTTGCCACAGGGTAGCAGCCCAGATAGGTTTACCTTCTGTGCTTCCAGTTACTCTGTTTCCATTGCTGCAGCCACCCCCACAGAGCATTTGCCACCATCCATGAGTCAGTGTAGAGATACAGTACTGGCCATTTTTCTCTTTCGGCAATCTCTAGGGCTAGTTGTATAGCTTTTACTTCTGTATACTGACTCGACTCACCTTCCGCTTCCATGGCCTCCACAATGTGTTGTATGGGACTCCACTCAGCAGCTTTCCATTTCCGATGGCTCCCTACCACACGGCAGGATCCGTCAGTAAACAACACATGCTGCTTTCTGTCTTCTGGCAACTCATTGTATGGTGGTGCCTCTTCAGCACGGGTTACCTCTTCTGTTGGCACTCCGAAATCTCTGCCTTCCGGCCAGTCCATGATCTCTTCCAGGATTCCTGGGCAATTAGGTTTTCCCATTTGAGCCCACTGTGTAATTAACGCTATCCATTTACTCCACATAGCATCAGTCGCATGGTGTGTAGTGGGAATTTTCCCTTTGAACATCCAGTGTAACACAGGTAGCCGTGGGGCCAAGAGGAGCTGTGCTTCTGTACCCACAACTTCTGAAGCAGCTCGAACACCCTCATATGCTGTGAGTATCTCTTTCTCAGTTGGGGTGTAATTGGCTTCTGATCCTCGATAGTCCCGGCTCCAGAAACCCAGAGGTCAATCTTGAGTTCCTCCTGGGGTCTTCTGCCAGAGGCTCCAGGTGAGGCCATACTCCCCAGCTGCAGTGTAAAGTATGTATGAAACAGCTGGTCCGGAACGGACAGGCCCAAGGGCTACTGCACAAGCTATTTCTTGTTTGATTTGTTCAAAGGCCTGTTGTTGCTTGGGGCTCCACTCGAAATAGTTCCTCTTTTGAGTCACTCGATACAGAGGACTCACAAGCTGACTATAGCCTGGCACATGCATCCTCCAAAATCCCACAAGGCCTAGGAAAGCTTGTGTTTCTTTTTTGCTAGTTGGTGGAGACATTGCCGTTATTTTACTGCTCACATCCATCAGAATATGGTGACGTCCATCCTGCCATTTTACCCCCAAGAACTGGATTTCCTGTGCAGGCCCCTTGACCTTACTCTGTTTAATGGCAAAACCGGCTTTCAGGAGAATTTGGATTACTTTCTTCCCTTTCTCAAAAACTTCTTCTGCTGTGTTGCCCCACACGAGGATGTCATCAATGTACTGCAGGTGTTCAGGAGCTCCCCTTTTTCCAGTGCAGACTGGACCAGTCCATGGCAAATGGTAGGGCTGTGTTTCCACCCCTGGGGCAGTCGATTCCAGGTGTATTGGATGCCCCTCCAAGTGAAAGCAAACTGCAGCCTGCATGCTGCTGCCAAAGGGATGGAGAAAAATGCATTAGCAATATCAGTTGTGTCATACCACTTGGCTGCCTTTGACTCTAGTTCGTACTGAAGTTCTAGCATGTCCGGCACTGCAGCACTCAGTGATGGCATTACTTCGTTCAGGCCATGATAGTCCACTGTTAGCCTCCACTCGCCATTAGACTTTCGTACTGGCCATATAGGACTATTAAAGGGTGAGCGAGTCTTGCTGATTACTCCCTGACTCTCCAGTCGGTGAACCAACTCATGGATGGGAATCAGGGAGTCTCGGTTGGTGTGATATTGCCGTCGGTGCACCGTCGTGGTAGCAATTGGTACCTGTTGTTCTTCAACCTTCAGCAATCCTACAACAGAAGGGTCTTCTGAGAGACCAGGCAGGGTAGACAGCTGCCTAATCTTCTCTGTGCTCAAAGCAGCTATGCCAAAAGCCCACCGATATCCTTTTGGATCCTTGAAGTACCCTCTCTTGAGATAGTCTATGCCAAGGATGCACGGAGCCTCTGGGCCAGTCACAATGGGATGCTTTTGCCACTCATTCCCAGTTAGACTCACTTCAGCTTCCAGTACAGATAGTTGTTGGGATCCCCCTGTCCCTCCAGAGATACAGGTGAGTTCTGTCCCTTGGTAGCCTGATGGCATTAAGGTACATTGTGCGCCAGTGTCCACTAGAGCTTTGTATTCTTGTGGTTCTGATGTGCCAGGCCATCAGATCCACACAGTCCAATAAATCCGGTTATCCCTCTCCTCTACCTGGCCAGAGGCAGGGCCCCTCTAGTCCTGGTTGGAGTGTCTGCCACTTAATTCTTGCAAATGTGAAGCAGAGGTCAAGAATAACATCAGCTCTTCTACTGCCTCTGGGGAACTGCCCAACAGAAACTGGAGCAGCATTTCTCTTAGGAGCCCCTCTTCTTGCTGCTGTATTTCCTTTCAGTTCACGTACCCGAGCAGCTAGGGTTGAAGTATGTTGCAGGAAGCACGGCTGAAAGCACGACAGACACCAGTAGAGTCAGAACATGCTCTCTTTTATTGTCCGAATTTTGCGTCGCATTGCGATTACTTCCCGCTTTTCCAAAAAGCGCTGTAATAAATCTAGGGCTACTTCGTCCTCCATTTTCCTGTTATTCCTGCACTATGGCAATATCCTGCACTATGGCAATATCCTGCGTGGCTTACCCTGTAATCAGCCTGCAGCCTTTGCCCTGTAGCCCACGCAGATGACGAACTGTTTAGTTCAGGTCTTCGGAGACGGCACACCAACCGTTGTAGTAGTGTTCGGTCGCTCTTGACCCCCCGGTTGCTGCGTTCCGGTGCCCCTCTGCTTCAGCCGCCCTTTGACAGGTCCTTGTTCGGGCGCCACTTGTCGGTTCGCGGCTGAAGGAACAAATGCAGCCGACTCAATATGAGTGATAAAGCATAGTTCAACTTTATTGTCAGGATAGCCTAACTTTTATAGTGAACTTAACAGGGGTGGACAGTGTTTCACACAAGATTATTGGTCAAAAGCACTCAGACAAACAACTACAAGAAAACAACCCCACCTGCAAGAAAACAACTCCCTTGTGATTAGCAGTCACACAGACCTTGTCCTTGAAGCCAGCTACTGGTAACAATATTTTTCTGAATTCCTCAATTGGAATGTGTCAACCTAGACAATTCTGTGATTCTGTGATTCTGTGATATTTTTTGTATTTTCTATATTTTTTAAGAACATGCATGTTCTTAGAGCACTTCAAATATTCAGCAAAATACAGTAGAAAAATTCAAGCATGCACAAAAATGTAAAAATAGTATTAAGCCAATGAAGTCTCAAATATCATAAATACAAGGTAAAACATTCAACTTACATCAAGGTTCTCATTGTCTGTAGGCTCATATGTTTTAGAGGTAAGAGGTGGTAAGGAAACAGATGGTATAGGAGTCATAATCTGGGAACTACATAAAGGAGAGCATGTAACTGGCATGATTCAAAGTTCTTGATTGGGGGACAGGGAGTATGCAAGAAAATAGCAACTCATTTCACTTCAACAACATAATAAACTCAGAAAACTGTAAGGTTTTCTGAGGGTAATTGACCCTCAACCCTTATCTCTCTGAATTCTGTTTTGGAGCAAACAGCCTGAACAGCAGCTTTGATCGCTGCTGCTCCTGAACACATCAAAAATCTGTGTCTGGTTAGTTACACAGGCTATGGTTGTGAAGGACATTCAGTTACATCAAACTTAGTCTTTTGTTTCAGCTTACATGAAAAATAAACAAACATTCATGGAAATTTAGAAAATCCACATTTTCAGTATAAGCTTTTGTTTTAAAAATAAGCTTTCAATTAAATTACCAACACACAACACCAGCAAGCACTCAGATCTGGAATGCAATCACACATACTGGAGTAGACAAACCCAATGCTTCCTGTGCAAAATTATTACATTGTAAATTTACCTACAAGGAAGTAATCAAACAGCTCTACTGATGTCAAGGTGCCATTGCAGCATGCAACCCAGGACACATAATCTACAGCTTAGTGGAAAGATCAGTGGAAATCAGGACACTTGTAATATAAAGAGTACATATGAGTGACACAAGTGATTAGACACTGAAGCTTAATACTAGAAACTTGGAAACCTGTTACACATTCACATGAAGTTCAGAAGAAGACTTCTGTTAACCAAATTTGTTTGCACCTTAATCCTGTATTAATCAGGTTTTCCAAGTAGTGGAAAGCATGCCCCCAGCAGCTCCTTTTTATTCACAGGACTATCCCTACACATTCTTTTGAAGGAGCAGGAAGAAATTTATTTCCATGTCAGACTGATCAGATGTTTCAATTCATTTCATTCATTTCAATTGATGAAATTACGTGGAGTCTCATGAAACTGCTTCATGGAAAGCAACCTACCTTCTGTCCTTACAGAAGGAAGCGATGTCATTGCTCATCCTGAACGCCTCCTGAAGTTACTTTCCTTCTGCACAATAAGACCAAAGCTCCCAACTTCTAGACTGAGCATGTTAGTTCTGTAAAACTATCTCTAGTCAGTAAGTACATTTTGTTAAAGGTTATTTTTTTGTTTGTTTGTTTTGTTTTGTTTTAATGTCACCACTTCAGATTATAGAAGAACACTGAATATGCACTAGTCCCTAAAGAGGGAAAAGAATTTGAGGACAGTATTTCTGCTTTTCTACTAGAAATCTTAGCTTTTTACCTGTCTATTTCTGTACCATTAGCTCCAGATGTCATGCTTTCTGACACTGAACCTTGACTATCCCTCTTGCTAGGTTCCAGTCCATTCTTTATGTCATCAAAATTTTCATATTTCAGTGCCTGGACTAGTTGTAGCAACTACATCAGCAAATCCTGGGAAGGAAATCAAGGGAAAAATAAAAATGAAAATTAATCAAGAGGGTCAAATCTGCACAGTTTCTCAATCAGAGAAAAACTTAGTCAGAATTTATTGACTATAAGGAACTGGAAGAGAGTCTCATTAGAAACAAATATACAACAAAAAAAAATGATCTAGGATGGAGTTTGACTCCCAAAAGATAATGAGTTATTACATCACTAATTCAGTCAAAGTTATTAAGTGCTAATTAAGTATTTCAGTGAAAATACATCTTTAAAATGCTCTTTAGTTAAGCTGCCCTACTTGCTTCCAGCATCCAGAAAATAAACTTTCTAGTTTGTGGCTTCTGAGAATGAAACTTGAGCACAAAATGTGGACTGTGGTACCAGGAATTCACTTTCTTTCCTCCTCTCTTCTGTACAGTATTTATTTTCTTTTCCTTAGTAATGAATCAGTGCATCTGGTCTATTTGAGACTGAAGAATCAAACTTCAATCACTTGCTGCTTATAATGAATTAATTTCCTCTACTATTGAACTTGCTCAGTTGGCTTCAAATGTTTTGTAAAAGGTACTCCTTACAGACAAAGCAGTATGACCTGAGCTATTGAAGAGGGATTGCTAAAATTAGAGAAATTTATGCTCCCTATCTTAATCTCAGTTGATTACCAAGGATTCAAGAGCTGTGGCATTACATTCACAGTTTTTGTTTTTGTTTTGTTTTGTTTTGTTTTTCACAAAAGAAAACAAAATACATAATTAATATGTTGAAGATTAGCAACTATTGAATGAGCTCTATTCACAAATCACACATCATAACATTCTAATCTGTATACAATTAGAAAGACCTTATTTCTTCAAAAAGTAAATGGCGATATACTGCTTCAATCTACCAGGCAGTTTTGTTGGAAATCTTTTAGTAGACTACTCAAGTGCAGCATAATTGTATGCAAGTTAACATTCAAAATTTATCACTGGTTTGTGGGGAGAACATAGGGTTGCTTCAACATGACAAAAAAAGAACTATCACTGACTGTTCAAGCTAAGGCAATTATCAGTGGGTATTAAATAATAGCAATTAATGTTGCAAACTTCCCTCCATAAAGTGGTTTTAGTAAAGAGCATAACAGTGGATTTTTGTTTTAAATTTTAAAATTTAAATTTTAAATTTTGTTTTAAACTTCTCCATTGCTGTTATCACTTAAATGTAGCAAATATTTTAAGTACTTGATAAGACAAAAAATCCTCTGTGCACCAAGACCTGATACTTCCCTGAAACTTCAGCTAACTTCCACATGTACTCACAGAACAGTGAATATCCTGCTGAAGCCTAGCAACAGCATATCGTCGAACTGTTGGATTGGTGAAGTGAGATGACAGAAGTTCTAGAGAGTCTTCCACGTCCATGGGCTTCCATTTGCCCAGTAGCTTCAGTACTTGCTTTGCCTCTTGAGGTAGGTCCCAGTTGAAACACTTCAAAAAATTTGTCAAGGCCTAAAATGAAAGATCAGACAATTCAGCAACTGAAACCTGGTACAAACAAATCTATTTCTGAAATTAAAAGTTAAAAGTTAAGGCAGTGTGGTGGTTTTACCGTGCTGGGCAGCTAAACCCCACAACCGCTCTCTCACTCCCCCTCCTTTAGATGAGGAGGGGGAGAAGTAAAGCAAAGAACAACTCACGGGTTGAGATAAGGATAATTTAATTAAAGGGAAATAATTATAATAATTAAATAAAGACTACCATGAACTAAACAATTTAACTAAGGGGAAGTAAAAGGGAAAAGGGGAAAAAGGGAGGAAAACAAACAAACAAAATAAATGAAAGCGATATGGAAGTGCAGAGGAAAGAAATTACTCTCTACTTCCCACAAATGAGCGATGATTGACCACGTCCTTGAAGCAAGGCCTCAACGCACGCAGCCGGTGTTCGAGAGGAGGACCGACGTCTTCTCAACGAGAGCCCACCCCTCCCCTCTTCTTCCTGTTTCCACCTTTTATTGCTGAGTGTGACATCACATGGTATGGAATATCCCTTTGATTGGTTTAGGTCAGCTGCCCTAGTGATGTTTCTCTCCTCACTTTTTGCCCACCCCCTAGGAGGGTTAGAGAAAGGCCCAATGCTGTGCCACTGCTGCTCAGCAGTAGACACAACACTGGTGTGATAACACTGCTGTTCCAGCTACAAGTACAGAGTACGGCACTGAATGGGCTGCTGCCGGGAAGGTTAACATTCCAGCCAGACCCAGTACAACCTCCACCCCTTATTCGATAACATTTGTGTCACACTCAGATCCCCATTCTTTAGCATACAAGCATTCTCATCATTATCCCTTGTCCTTTAACAGGACAAGGATTTAACAGGACAGGATTAATAGGCAGGTGTATCTTTTCATTCCATAGGTCTTTCTTGGAAAATGTTCATAAGAACTGTTGATGATTAGGTCTTCATCTGCCAAAGTGGCCACTCAAGGCAGGCGGAGTTGGATGTCTGGACACCAGCACCAGCTTAGTTCAAGTCCTTGTTGCACTGCCCGGCTCCTTGCAAAGTTGACCTGTCGTTGATCCTACAGCATCTTCCTACAACATACAACTTAGATTATAGATTAGTTTTCTCTCAATGTCAAATCTCCTTGAGGCACACACTTGATATCCCCATTCTTTTGCATGACCCACCAGGTATACCCTGGTCCTTGGGCGAAGACAATCCCACGAGTGGGTTTGCCTTTTCCCGAGGCAGGAGCAACCCACACTGCCTTCCCCATCCACCTTCCTACATGCACTACGGGAACTTTAGCTCCTTTCACAGTGTGTAGGGGTTTTGTTTCGGCAGGACCAGCACGGCTGTCAGACCCCCTATTGTTAACTAGCCAAGTGGCCTCTGGTAGATTTGTGTCCCATTGTTTCCAAGTCCCAGCACCTAATGCTCGTAACATAGTCTTTAACAGTCCATTGTACCTCTCAACCTTCCCAGAGGCTTGTGGGTGATAAGGGATGTGGTACACACACTCAATACCATGCCTCTTGGCCCAGGAGGTGACAAGATTGTTTCGGAAATGACTCCCATTGTCAGACTCAATTCTCTCTGGTGTACCATGACGCCACAATACTTGTCTTTCCAGGCCCAAGATAGTGTTTCGGGCCGTGGCATGGTTTACAGGGTATGTTTCCAGCCACCCAGTAGTTGCTTCTACCATGGTGAGTATGTACCGTTTGCCTTGGCGAGTTTTTGGGAGTGGTCCGATATAGTCAATTTGCCAGGCCTCACCATATTGAAACCCTAGCCATCTCCCCCTGTTCCAGGGAGATTTTACCTTCATGGCTTTCTTGATTGCAGCACAGGTCTCACACTCATGGGTAACCTGTGTGATGGCCTCAATGGTCAAGTCCACCCCTCGATCACGAGCCCATCTGTAAGTGGCATCCCTCCCCAGATGTCCTGATGTTTCATGGGCCCATCGAGCTACAAACAGCTCACCCTTACGTTCCCAGTCTAGGTCCACCTGAGCCACTTCAATTTTCGAAGCTCGATCCACTTCTTTGTTGTTCTGATGTTCTTCAGTAGCGCGACTCTTGGGCATGTGGGCATCTACATGACGTACTTTAACATCCAGGTTTTCTACCCGGGCAGCAATATCTTGCCACAGGGTAGCAGCCCAGATAGGCTTACCTCTGCGCTGCCAGTTGCTCTCTTTCCATTGCTGCAGCCACCCCCACAGAGCATTTGCCACCATCCATGAGTCAGTAGAAAGATACAATACTGGCCAATTTTCTCTTTCGGCGATATCTAGGGCTAGTTGTATGGCTTTTACTTCTGCATACTGACTCGACTCACCTTCCCCTTCCATGGCTTCCACAACTCGTCGTATGGGATTCCACACAGCAGCTTTCCATTTCCGATGGCTCCCTATCACACGGCAGGATCCGTCAGTAAACAACGCATACTGCTTTCTGTCTTCTGGCAACTCATTGTATGGTGGTGCCTCTTCAGCACGGGTTACCTCTTCTGTTGGCACTCCGAAATCTCTGCCTTCTGGCCAGTCCATAATCTCTTCCAGGATTCCTGGGCGATTGGGTTTTCCCATTCGAGCCCGCTGTGTAATTAACGCTATCCACTTACTCCATGTAGCATCAGTTGCATGGTGTGTAGTGGGAATTTTCTCTTTGAACATCCAATGTAACACAGGTAGCCGCGGTGCCAAGAGGAGCTGTGCCTCTGTACCCACAACTTCTGAAGCAGCTCGAACACCCTCATATGCTGTGAGTATTTCCTTTTCAGTTGGGGTGTAATTGGCTTCTGATCCTCGATAGCCCCGACTCCAGAAGCCCAGAGGTCGACCTCGAGTTTCTTCTGGGGTTTTCTGCCAAAGGCTCCAAGTGAGCCCATGCTCCCCAGCTGCAGTGTACAGTATATTTTGCACAGCTGGTCCAGTACGGACAGGCCCAAGGGCTACTGCACGAGCTATTTCTTGTTTGATTTGTTCAAATGCCTGTTGTTGCTCAGGGCCCCACTCAAAATAGTTTCTCTTTCGAGTCACTCGATATAGAGGACTCACAAGCTGACTATAGCCTGGCACATGCATTCTCCAGAATCCCACGAGGCCTAGGAAAGCTTGCGTTTCCTTTTTGCTAGTTGGCGGAGACATTGCTGTTATTTTATTGATCACATCCATTGGAATATGGCGACGTCCATCCTGCCATTTTACCCCCAAGAACTGGATTTCCTGTGTAGGCCCCTTGACCTTGCTCTTTTTAATGGCAAAGCCAGCTTTCAGGAGAATTTGGATTATTTTCTTCCCTTTCTCAAAAACTTCTTCTGCTGTGTTGCCCCACACGAGGATGTCGTCAATGTACTGAAGGTGCTCAGGAGCTCCCCCTTGCTCCAGTGCAGACTGGATCAGTCCATGGCAAATGGTAGGGCTGTGTTTCCACCCCTGGGGCAGCCGATTCCAGGTGTATTGGATGCCCCTCCAAGTGAAAGCAAATTGTGGCCTGCATGCTGCTGCTAAAGGGATGGAGAAAAATGCATTAGCAATATCAATTGTGGCATACCACTTGGCTGACTTTGACTCTAGTTCGTACTGAAGTTCTAGCATGTCCGGCACTGCAGCACTCAGTGGTGGCGTGACTTCATTCAGGCCTCGATAGTCCACTGTTAGCCTCCACTCGCCATTAGACTTTCGTACTGGCCATATAGGACTATTAAAGGGTGAGCGAGTCTTGCTGATTACTCCCTGACTCTCCAGTCGGTGAACCAACTCATGGATGGGAATCAGGGAGTCTCGGTTGGTGCGATATTGCCGTCGGTGCACCGTTGTGGTAGCAATTGGTACCTGTTGTTCTTCAACCTTCAGCAATCCTACAACAGAAGGGTCTTCTGAAAGGCCAGGCAGGGTAGACAGCTGCCTAATCTTCTCTGTGCTCAAAGCAGCTATGCCAAAAGCCCACCGGTATCCTTTTGGATCCTTGAAGTACCCTCTCTTGAGATTGTCTATGCCAAGGATGCACGGAGCCTCTGGGCCAGTCACAATGGGATGCTTTTGCCACTCATTCCCAGTTAGACTCACTTCAGCTTCCAGTACAGATAGTTGTTGGGATCCCCCTGTCCCTCCAGAGATACAGGTGAGTTCTGTCCCTTGGTAGCCTGATGGCATTAAGGTACATTGTGCGCCAGTGTCCACTAAAGCTTTGTATTCTTGTGGTTCTGATGTGCCAGGCCATCGGATCCACACAGTCCAATAAATCCGGTTATCCCTCTCCTCTACCTGGCCAGAGGCAGGGCCCCTCTAGTCCTGGCTGGAGCGTCTGCCACTTAATTCTTGCAAATGAGAGGTAGAGGTCCCTTCATCGTGGTCAAGAATAACATCAGCTCTTCTACTGCCTCTGGGGTACTGCCCAATAGAAACTGGAGCAGCATTTCTCTTAGGAGCCCCTCTTCTTGCTGCTGTATTTCCTTTCAGTTCACGTACCCGAGCAGCTAGGGTTGAAGTAGGTACACCATCCCATTTCCTCATATCTTCCCCATGGTCACGCAGATAAAACCACAAGGTGCCACGTGGTGTACGTCTTGGGTACTCTCTCTCTTGAGCAGGCGAATGCTGATTCTTAGTGGCTGAAGTATCACTCTGTCTAGATGAGGGGGAATATACTTGTTCCACGAGCTTGTCAAGTCCTTTAGACAGTTTCTCCACAGCTGAGACACAGGACTGTAGCGGAGCAGAGAGATTGTCTTCATATTGTTGAAGCTGGCAGGACACATCATACATTGTTGGTCCCATCCCCTCCTCCCAGTGAATTGCTGCCAGGGTACTGGCATGTGCTGATGGTGCACTCCGCACAAATTTACGCCACATGGATGTTGTGCACTGGACTTCATCGGGGTCTTGAGGTGTCTGGGCATTGTCCAAATCACTATAAATCATCTCCCGCACAGCTAATTCCCACAGATGCTGGAGACCTTTATCCATAGTGGTCCACTTGCCTATGTGATATACAATATCTTCCTTATGGGGATATCTTTCTTTGATAGCTGCCAGGAGTCGTCTCCAGAGGCTGAGGGCCTGTGCTCCTCTCCCGATTACTTTGTCGATTACCCTTTCTCTAGAGAGGGATCCCAGCTGCTTGGCTTCATTGCCTTCTAATTGTAGGCTACTGGCCCCAGCATCCCAGCATCGGAGCAGCCAAGTGAGGATGTGTTCACCTGGGCGTCGACCATAATCCTTTCATATTTCTCGCATCTCACTCAGGGATAAGGATCGAGTGATTTCTGATTCCTTTATGATTTCCGTCTCGTCTTCCTGCTGTTTTTGTGATGGTCCTGCTTTAGAGGTGCCTGCCAATTCCCCTTCTCCCTCCTTCTTAGGAGAGCCTTCTTCCCTTACTAAATGAGCTGACCTCCGTTTCCATTGTTTTGACTTGACTATGGGGGCGACTGATACCATAGTTGGTTGATTCTCTTGGTCAGCCACAGCGTGTGTTACTTGGTCATCAGATTCAGAGACTTCCTCCAGCTCTTCAAGTTGCTGGATGATGTTAAACAGTGTTTGATAGGAATAAGCCAGGACCCAGCACAATGCTGCAAGCTGTTGTTCTCCGGCATTATCAGGGTCAGGACATACAACTCTCAAACATTCTACCAAGTTTTTAGGATTTAGCACTTGCTCAGGGGTGAAGTTCAAAACTATTGGAGGAGACACTCATGACAGGTATCTGCTAACATCATCCCACACACCGTGCCACTCACCACAAGACTGTTTCGGGACAGATTCCCAAGTAAGTTTTCTAAACAATCGACTAATCTTAGAGAGAAAATGAAACCTGTTATTCAGAATTAGAAATAGCAATACATGGGTTACAGATGGATCTTCAAAATACTCCCAAACTGTTGTAATTAGCCCACTGTGAAAGAAGGGAAAGGTACCATTCCTGATATTATTAATAAACTGGTGTCCAGATGAGAAAAGGAAGGCAGTGTAGTTCTGAATATTCTCTGGAAGATAGTTTCCATGGGACCCAAATGATAACAGCGCAGAGCCTGAATTCCAGATTAAACCCAAGGTCAGTGCTTGGCAGCACAGCGAATTAAAAAAAGTGAACACAGATTGTAGCACTTTGTCGGATCGGATATATAGGAGAAAGGAGAATATGACACGGATTGCATGACATATGAACAAAACTATTATTAACAGGACACTGAACATGGTTACTAGCAAGCAAGTGTGTTAGTTGTATGCGTTTAATCAATTCTATTGTTATCTCAACCCTTCGAGCCCCACGTTGGGCGCCAAAAAGGACTGTGGTGGTTTTACCGTGCTGGGCAGCTAAACCCCACAACCGTTCTCTCACTCCCCCTCCTTTAGATGAGGAGGGGGAGAAGTAAAGCAAAGAACAACTCACGGGTTGAGATAAGGATAATTTAATTAAAGGGAAATAATTATAATAATTAAATAAAGACTACCATGAACTAAACAATTTAACTAAGGGGAAGTAAAAGGGAAAAGGGGAAAAAGGGAGGAAAACAAACAAACAAAATAAATGAAAGCTATATGGAAGTGCAGAGGAAAGAAATTACTCTCTACTTCCCACAAATGAGCGATGATTGACCACGTTCTTGAAGCAAGGCCTCAACGCACGCAGCCGGTGTTCGAGAGGAGGACCGACGTCTTCTCAACGAGAGCCCACCCCTCCCCTCTTCTTCCTGTTTCCACCTTTTATTGCTGAGTGTGACACCACATGGTATGGAATATCCCTTTGATTGGTTTAGGTCAGCTGCCCTAGTGATGTTTCTCTCCTCACTTTTTGCCCACCCCCTAGGAGGGTTAGAGAAAGGCCCAATGCTGTGCCACTGCTGCTCAGCAGTAGACACAACACTGGTGTGATAACACTGCTGTTCCAGCTACAAGTACAGAGTACGGCACTGAATGGGCTGCTGCCGGGAAGGTTAACATTCCAGCCAGACCCAGTACAGGCAGAACTAGATTGAGACTATGTTTACATAAGCACAGACCTGTGGAGCTTTACTGATATAAGTGACAACACAATTTGAAGTATTTTAATACATCTTTCAAAACTGTAGTTATCTTTAAGTAAATGTAAAGTCAGTGATTACTGCTCTACCACCATTACAATGACACAAAAGTATTTACTGCTGGATGATTATTTAATATACTTTGGGCTTTTGGTGCTCTGTTACATATTCTGGTAACACTAACCCTTGTCTAAAAGGGATGGACAAGTGTTTTTTAATCATTATTCTTCGCTGAAGACGAATTGGCACCACTAGTATTTTAAGCTGTCACTCAGGTTTTGTAGAGACTGCTGCAATAATAGTCAGTTGTTAGAATTTGAAAGGGAAAACTATGGTCTTTAATTTTTAAATCAGTATGATTATAGAAAAGGATAAAATAATCTTTAATAACGAAGACACTGAAGCTCTGTATCTACAAGGACAGAACATTGTAAAAATCAGAGCCAGATGAAATGCTTCCTGCATTAATAAATCCCCTCAAATAATTAATCAACTTACCTTCTCCTGATTAGTGAGGTAATATCAGAATTTCCAAACTAGATCCTGTTCCTCATACATCAGCTGCTTTGTTGGTGGATAACTCACTATGATTTATTAGACACAAAATCAGAAAGTGAGTTTAAAACATAAAAGCAGGCGCAATCACCAAGTTAACAGCCTATAATGTGACAAAACACCTATGAGACAAAAACATCTAGAAAAAAGCTTTCCAACAACACAAATTTCTAATGCTATAATGGTGATGCTCCTCAGTTATGTGGAATGAACTGGCAGTGTAGGCAAACATAAGCAGTTATTTTTAAGACTACCATCAACACCAACATATATGTACAATATGTATTCTTATCCAACCAACACTGCAGCAATAGGTAAAAAAGCAAGTACATTCTGCTCATTTCTGGACCCATATAACTGTGTAACAAACAACTTTTATAAATGATTTTCTTTAAAGTGAGATGAAATATTTTCCTCAAGTTGTCACTACATATTAATACCAAGCTACCTAGTAACTTCAAATTTAATCAGCACATGACTGACTTACATTAACTTGATACTGAGTAGCTGCATTAGGCTTCAGATCATGATCAGAAGGTCCACTTGCTAAACTTCAAGCAAGCTCGTGAAGTTTGCTTTCTACTAAGTTCTCCTAAATGCAGAGGGTAAGTGTCCTGGTTTCAGTTAGAACAGAGTTAATTTTCTTCCTAGAAGCTGGTAGAATGCTATGTTTTGGCTTAGGATGAGAAGAGTGCTGATAACACCCCGATGTTTTAATTGTTGCAGAGCAGTGCTTATACTAAGCCAAGGACGTCTCAGCTTCTTGCTCTGTCTTGCCAACGGGCAGGCTGCAAGGCAGCAAGAGCTGGGAGGAGACAGACCCAGGACAGGTGACCCAAACTAGCCAAAGGGGTATTCCATACCATCTGACGTCATGCTAAACAATATATAGGGGTGGCTAGCTGGGGGGAGGGGGGCCGGACTGCTCGGGGTTAGGCTGGGCATTGGTCAGGGGGTGGTGAGCAATTGCATTGTGCATCACTTGTTAGTACACATTATTATTAGTAGTACTATTATCAACATTGTATTATTATTATTATTATTATTGCTATTATTATTATTATTATTATTATTTTCCTGTCTTATTAAACTGTCTTTATCTCAACTCACGGGCTTCACTTTCCATTTCTCTCCCCCGTCCCAGAGAGGGAGGGGGGAGGGTGAGCGAATGGTTGTGTGGTGCTTAGCTGCCGGCCAGGTTAAACCACCACAGTCTTTTTGGAGCCCAACGTGGGGCACGAAAGGTTGAGATAACGGCAGATCTGACCAGAGTGTGTTAAACTAAAATTGGTGTAAGTATTAGACCTGCTTAATAGTCACTTGTCATAATGCTGATTGCTTTAATCTCAACTCTGCTGCACCTGTTTTCCAAATTGAGTATTATAGCACATTATTTTCTGTATGTGATCTCTGTCATGTTGTTTATCCTCTCCGGGCCCTGGTTTCAGACCATTATGGTACTGTGTGTTGTAACAGTGGCTTATGAGACGATGAAATAACTGGCCATGACTCTAACTTGGTATTTGTACTCAGTAACATCGTCGACTCTATACTTTGGAAACCGTATCTCGGAAACTATTAGCAATTATATCTGTTGCCTTTTTTCATCAGGGAGTCAATCTGTGGAGGGGAAAGGGGAAGATATTTTTTCTTACTCGATCACTCTCCCTTTCTCCTTCACCATCCTCTTATCCTCCAAGGTTGTTACAATAGCTCTCCAAGATATTGAATATACTTGGGATACTGAGACCAGCATGGTCTTGTTGTTATGCCTCCTGAATGTGCTTCGGGTTTTGCTTAAAGTTAAACAACTACTTAGGAAGCTCATCCGGAGATCTGCCCGGAGGCAGTATAGTTGTGGGTGGCAGGGAGTATGGGAGGATATGGGCAGGCACCTAGAGCAGTGGGCACCCCCAGTGTTTTGGAAATTCACCCCTGAAGAACTGCAAAATCCTAAAAAACTGGCAGAATGCTTGAATAAAAGGTGTCATGATTCGGGAAGTTCCAAAGTAACACAAATCATTGTAACGTGCTGGGGCCTGGCTCATGCCTATCGAGCTGCCATTGATACTGCTATCAACTTAGTGACAGACCCTGCGGCCACTCCAAGCCCTGTGACAGATCCAACGGCCATTGTGACCCCTATGGTGGACTCTGCAGCCGCTCCAGTTCCAGCTCCTGCAGCTGCTCCAGCTCCAGTTCCTGCAGCCACTCCAGTTCCAGTTCCTGCAGCCGCTCCAGCTCCTGCAGCCGCTCCAGTTCTAGTTCCTGCAGACGCTCCAGTTCCAGTTCCTGCAGCCACTCCAGCTCCTGCAGCTGCTCCAAATCCAGTTCCTGCAGCTGCTCCAGCTCCAGCTCCTGCAGCCACTCCAGCTCCTGTGGCTGGGTTAGAGAAACGAGCTGTAGCAGTGCAAGTTGACCCTGCAGTGGGTATTCCAACCCCTGTGGCAGACGCTGTAGCTGGGTCAGAGAAACGAGCTGTAGCAGTGCAAGTTGCCCCTGTAGAGAAGGTGAAAAATGGTATAGAGATTCAGGTCGTTTAGAACGCAGAGAGTCTTCTGCCAAATCTAGATATAGAGACGACGATGCTGGGCCATCAGGGATTCAGGAGGAAGAAGATGAGGATGCCGAAAAATCAACAGTAACTACCCGAAACCTATACCAGCGTGAGCTATGAGATGTGTGAAAAGATTTTGGTCGCTGTATAGGTGAGCAGCTTGTCACCTGGCTGCTCCGGTGCTGGGACACCTTGCTAGAGACGCAGGCATTGACAAAGCAATTGCAGATGGAGCACAATCTCACAGCCTCTGGAGGCGTCTCCTCTCAGCTGTGAGGGAAAGGTATCCCTTCAAGGAAGAACTTGTATGTCTACCAGGCAAGTGGACCGCTATGGAGAAGGGAATCCAGTACCTGAGGGAATTAGCCGTACGGGAAGTGATTTATGAGGACCCAGACCTCAGACAAACATCCAAAGATCCAGATGAAGTCAGGTGTACACGACCCATGTGGCGGAAGTTTGTACGGAGTGCACCATCATCATATGCCAGCTCATTGGCAGTAATGGCCTGGAAAGAGGATGAGGAACCCACAGTGGATGAAGTGGCTAAACAACTCCGGCAGTACGAAGAAAGTCTCTCCTCTTCCTTACAGGCCTGCGTCTCAGCTGTGGAGAAACTTTCTGAAGAGTTCCACCAACTTAAAGAGAATCTATCTTCCTCCCCACCTGAACCAACCAGTGTCCACCGACCAAAAGAGAACACTTGGGAGAAACTTTCTGAAAAGGTTCACCAACTTGAAGAGAGATTATTCTCCTCCGCACCTGTACAGAGCAGTGTCTCAGCTATCAGGGGTAGGCATTCATCTGCACAAGGAAGTGATATGGTTGGTACTCACCCCGTGCCACCCTGTGGTTTTACTTACGAGACCATGGAGAGGACATGAGAAAATGGGATGGAAAATCTACCGCGACCCTAGAGGCAAGGGTATGCAAAAGGAAACAATCGGGAAAAAGGGATTCTCTGAAAAGTTTGCTGCTCCAACTTCCATCAGATAGTCCTTCAAACACACAAACGAAGAAGATTCTGACCAGGATTAGGGGGGCCCTGCCTCCAGCCAGGGGGAGGAAAGGGACAATCGAGTTTATTGGACTGTGTGGATTCGATGGCCTGGCACGTCAGACGCACAGAAGTACAAGGCTTTAGTAGACACCGGTGCCCAATGTACTGTAATGCCATCGAGCTATAAGCTGTTGTGGTTCTGCTCGAGTGGGCAGCCAAGCTCCACCACAGCCGCTCTCTCACTCCCCCTCCTCAAAGAGGAATGGGGAGAAAATATGTGAAAAGGGCTCAAAGGTTGAGATAAGGACGAGAAAATCACGCAATAATTATTGTAACGGGTAAAACAGACTCAGCATAAGGAGATAGTAAGATTTATTGCTCATTACTAACAAGCTAGAGAAGTGAGAAACAAAGGAAAGAAACCAAAAGCACCTTCCCCCCCATCCACCCTCTTCCACCTCCTCCCCTCGAGCGGCGCAGGGGAATGGGGGATGAGAAGAGTGCTGATAACACCCCGATGTTTTAATTGTTGCAGAGCAGTGCTTATACTAAGCCAAGGACATCTCAGCTTCTTGGTCTGTCCTGCCAACGGGCAGGCTGCAAGGCAGCAAGAGCTGGGAGGAGACAGACCCAGGACAGGTGACCCAAACTAGCCAAAGGGGTATTCCATACCATCTGACGTCATGCTAAACAATATATAGGGGTGGCTAGCCGGGGGAGGGGGGCCGGTCTGCTCGGGGTTAGGCTGGGCATCGGTCAGCGGGTTGTTGCGAAGCACGGACGAAAGCACGACAGACACCAGCTGAGTCAGATCATGCTGCTCCATTTTATTGCCCGAATAGCCCAACTTTTATAGTGAATTTTACAGGGGTGGACAGTGTTTCACACAAGATTATTGGTCAAAAGCACTCAGACAAACCGTTAAGAAAATAACACCACCTGCAGGAAAAGAACCCCCCTTTTGATTAGAAGTTAGGAAAACAACCCCCTTTGTGCTTAACGGTCACGTAGACCTAGTCCTTGAGGCCAGCTGCTGATAACAATATTATCTGAGTTCCTCAATTGGGTGATGTGGGAGTCATTGCAGTGGGAGCTTCTCACAGTTACTCTGGCAGCTTGGTTTGCTCAGCTACAGCAGGCCCTGAGATTTCTAAGGCCTACCCCTGGTTGCTTAAAGCAAGCTTAGATCGAACAATTATGCCAATTCCAACAGCGGGTGGTGAGCAATTGCATTGTGCATCACTTGTTTGTACACATTATTATTAGTAGTACTATTATCACCATTGTATTATTATTATTATTGTTATTATTATTATTTTCCTGTCTTATTAAACTGTCTTTATCTCAACTCACGGGCTTCACTTTCCATTTCTCTTCCCCGTCCCAGAGAGGGAGGGGGGAGGGTGAGCGAATGGCTGTATGGTGTTTAGCTGCTGGCCGGGTTAAACCACCACAGTAAGTCAATATTTATAATTATTTAAACTTGAGAGAAAGTTACTACGAGGTGGAAACACTTAGCAAAAACTCACCAGTGTCTTAAATAATGCATGACAATTAAAATTCACATCTAAAGCTGCAGCATCTTCTGGATTATTATTTGTCATTGCTGTTTCACAAGATACTCCTTCAACAATATGCTTTTACTCCTTAAATTAAGGGTTGTTGAAGTTTTATTTTATTTAACTTCACTCGATTTACAAGCCCTATATTACTTTTTGGTGAATTGCTGCAGAATGCAAGTGTTTCAGTCAATGCATCTGTGATTTAGACAGCACTAAACGTGCTAGCCACTTTGAAAACATTTTTAGGATGTTTGCAGTATAAAGCTTTGTATGCAAGGAAAACATTCTCAAAATGTTTTCCCACTAGTAATACCATGTTAGCAACAGTAGGAGTCACAATAGGAGCGACAGTGTCAACAAGATTTCAGCAGCCAAGGCAGTTTTCAGCATTGTCAGATTTGCCCTTGCAGTGTTAGATTATACAGTGCTCAAATAGTGTTGCCAGTAAGAAGCCCACTTACATTAAGGTTCCCAAAGCTGCCAATACCAGTCTCTCTGAATTGGCATTCACAATAATAGAAATCTTTTCTAGAACTGTATTTAGGCACTGTCTACATGAACAACAAAATACAAGAGAGCATAGGGAGAAAATATTTTAACACATGAAATGACCAAGAGTTACTGCACTTTCTTCTATACTTGATTTCTCTCTTCTTCAGCTCCTTCTTTTCTTATATTCCTTCCCTCTCCCCTCTACTAATAAGCCCCCTACTTTGCTTTCCTACACTTCAGAATCAAGCACATTAGGTATGGAAACGAAGAGAAGCACCATCAGCATTAAATCACTTCTGGTATCTTAAATCTACCAGAAGCAGCAAAAAAAAAACAAACAAAAAAACAACAACAACAACAACAAAAAACACACCAGCATATTTTTCAGCTGGTCAAATACATCTTTCCAGTGAAATTTTGAACTGCTGCAAATAGCGATATGACAAACTTATCTCAATTTCTGAAAACTTCTCAAAAAATGCTATAACACACATTGATTTACATGGAAGCTTTACATACACTGCTTGCCATAGACATCTGTGGATCTGTAATTGTGGGAGTGTGGCCATGGGGGTTGACAAGCCCCATGTTTGGTGATAACATCAGACTCTTAACGATGAGTCCAGGAGGAATGTAAAGAGTTTAGAGGGAACAAAGAAAGGTGATTCAGGAGATGCCTTGCCATGTCCTGTTTCTTGTTCTCCAGCCGTTAAGGCATGGAAGTTGCTGGTATAAGAAGGGAGCCTGTCCTCAATACGGGGTTGCAACATGGATAACGAAGTTATGCTCTCGATAAGAGAGATGGAGTTCGGCACTCAATAAGAGAGAATTGAAGTCATGTCATCAATAAAGAAGTAGCAGTTACTGATCCTAAAAGAACCCTGGTGTCCGCGTGGTCATTATCCTACAGATGGCACCCGAACAGGGACCTGAAGAACAGGAACAGGCTAAAAGAACAGGGACAAAACCAAAAAAGGAATGAATGGGAACAAGCTAGCAGAACAGGGACCAGGACAGGAACAGGGATATTGATCGCCTCATGAAGGTAGGTTTGGCCAAACTCAGCAAACCGCTCCGAGACGCTCGTAGGGAAAGTCAATGGAAATAGGTGCACTGGAGCTGGAAAGATGCTCGTATTGAAAGTCGATGGAAATAGGCACAACGGAGCTGGAAGGAAGCTCAAGCTGACAGAAGCAGACCCGTGCACACAACTGCTGCTCGCTGGCCGAAGGTAAGCAGTTGCGCGATATGGGGAATCATATGCCCTGTGATATATGGAGCAATAATATTAATAAAGAACGGGGAGATGTGGGAGTGTGGTCATGGGGGGTCAGCAAGCCCCGTGGTTGATGGGAACATCAGACTCTTAACGATGAGGCCATCAGGAATATAAAAGAGTTTAGAGGGAACAAAGAAGGGTGATTCAGGAGACACCATGCAGTCTCAGGGTTGCTTGTTCTCCAGCCATTAAGGCATGGAAGTTACTGGGTGTTTGCAGTTGCCGGGCAAAGTTGTTTGATAAATGAAAAGTTGTTTTTAAAAAGGACTGCTGTGGGGTGAAGGGTATAAGAGAAGCCTGTACTCGAGATGAAAAAAAAAAAAAAAAAAAAACAGACAACATGATATAATGAAGTTATGTGATTAATAAAGAAGTAGAAAGAATGAATGAAAAGGAACAGGCTAGCAGAACAGGGACCAGGACAAGAACAGGGACATTGATTGCCTCATGAAGATAGGTTCGGCCAAACTCAGCAAACTGCTCAGAGAAGCTCGTACAGAAAGTCAATGGATACAGGCGCACCGGAGCTGGGAAGAAGCTCAAGCTGAGAGAAGTGGACCCACGCACACAACTGTCGCTCACTAGGAAACAGTTGCACATTATGAGGAATCATACGTCCTTAAAAACAAAGACTGTCCAGGTAAACTTACAGCTTATTCCCTTTATTAACAATCAGAAAGTTTATGATATGAAATATGGGACTAAATAGAGGTCAAGGTGTGGGACTCTGCAACTAAAAACGATAAGGTTGCGGTGGGATTGATTGGCATCTGGTGAGCTGTCTCTGAGGACTTAAAGAGCCATGTGGGGCCACAATCAGAAAAGTGTGGTTTGCAAGATAGTGAGGGAGCTGTGGGCTCATTTACATAAGGCCCGAAGATAAAGTTGCTTAAGAAATTAAAGCGAGATATACACCTTTCCTTTCCTTTCCTTTCCTTTCCTTTCCTTTCCTTTCCTTTCCTTTCCTTTCCTTTCCTTTCCTTTCCTTTCCTTTCCTTTCCTTTCCTTTCCTTTCCTTTCCTTTCCTCGCATTTCCTTTCCTTCCCTTTCCTTTCCTTTCCT